>NC_060130.1:909419624-909618492 GCF_021461395.2 Schistocerca americana
AGGGCCAACACCCGGCATCATGGTGTGGGGAGCGATCTCCTACACTGGCCGTACACCACTGGTGATCGTCGAGGGGACACTGAATAGTGCACGGTACATCCAAACCGTCATCGAACCCATCGTTCTACCATTCCTAGACCGGCAAGGGAACTTGCTGTTCCAACAGGACAATGCACGTCCGCATGTATCCCGTGCCACCCAACGTGCTCTAGAAGGTGTAAGTCAACTACCCTGGCCAGCAAGATCTCCGGATCTGTCCCCCATTGAGCATGTTTGGGACTGGATGAAGCGTCGTCTCACGCGGTCTGCACGTCCAGCACGAACGCTGGTCCAACTGAGGCGCCAGGTGGAAATGGCATGGCAAGCCGTTCCACAGGATTACATCCAGCATCTTTACGATCGTCTCCATGGGAGAATAGCAGCCTGCATTGCTGCGAAAGGTGGATATACACTGTACTAGTGCCGACATTGTGCATGCTCTGTTGCCTGTGTCTATGTGCCTGTGGTTCTGTCAGTGTGATCATGTGATGTATCTGACCCCAGGAATGTGTAAATAAAGTTTCCCCTTCCTGGGACAATGAATTCACGGTGTTCTTATTTAAATTTCCAGGAGTTTATATTAAAAAAAAAAAAAAAGAACTTGCCTTAGACAGCGTGAACCGTCCTAGTCAAAAAGTAAACATTGAGTGGAGTGTAACCACAATCGTCAAATATAAAAGTGGAAGCCTGAAAAGGGAACTAATTTTTTATAAAAATTCCTACTAAAACATAACGGCCTTTCCGTATCTGTGAGCACGAAGAACCAAACCTGGAGTTATTAGACAGTCACACTCACCAAATCATGGAGAAACCCGGCGTGTGGATAGGACTGCAGTGAACAGGCATATTGCACAACAGCAGACAATATGCGCTGTGAAGCGTGTTGGGTGCGACAGCGTGTCGCTTACTGTTCTAACGCGAATGAACAGCTGACTGAAAGCGCCAATCTATGGAGCTCGCGGTGCCTGTTATTTGTCATCATTTACATATTGAAGGATAATTAAAAACAATGGTACAAGACAGTGCCAGAAGTGCATTTAATAAATACATGTAGTAAATAGTAATAATTAATAATAATTAATAATAAATTAATAGTTATTAAATAATACCTTAAAAGCAGTTAAAACAATTATGAAGTTGAAAAGCAGAGGAGTATACACGAGTTCATACTGATGGATGGCAAACGAAAGTCCTGCTGACGGTTGCTTAACCATAGAGGCTAATGAAACTTTTGTAAAGCTGTCATCATAGTGTTACATAAATGCTGTTCTTAGTGACAAGTTGCTCTTTGAGACTCAAATGTTCCAACTCCCCCAGTAGAGCAAACTTTGCCACGTGAATGATTTGCAAACAATCTGTTGTTAGTTCGGCGTGCCCGCTAACATTTAGATCCTCCGCAAACGAAGAATTGTTTTTCGCAGCTACCTCCTAGTAAGTTCTCATGTTATTTTAACTACTTTTAAGGTATCATTTAATATCCATTAATTTATTTGAACTATGTACTACTGGCACTGACTTGTAGTACTGTTTTTTAGTTGTCGTTCAATGAGTAACGATGGCCATATACCACACACGGATAGTGCCATCGCTTGGCGCTTACAGTCAACTGTTCATTCACGTCAGAACAGCGCAGATATTGTCTAGTGTTGTGCGATGTGCCTGTTCTTCGCAATCCTGTCCACACCAGTTTTCTCCGAGATTTGGTGAGTGTGACTGTGTAATAACTGCCGGTTTGGTTCTTTGCGCCAACAGATACGGAAAGTCCGTTCTAGTAGTTGTGTTTGAGAAGGTATTTATGAAAAATTATTTCCCTTTTCAGACTTCCGTTTTTATATTTGACGACTGCGGTTACACTCCATTCAGTGTTTACTTTTTGACCAGTGCGGTTTACGCTAGCTAAGGCAAGTTACTTAAGTGAATAGTTACGTAGCATAGGACGGATAGGCTCGTAAACACAACTTTATGTCATAAATACGTTATAGTTAATCTGCAGAATTTCTGACGATGTGCCACTAACGCGAAACGTCTCACTTATAAAATAAATATCTACAACAGATATTTTCTTTTTATTTGAAAATTGGATTACTGTTGCTGAACCAGGCTGGAAATGGTTTGCAGAAACAACTGTTAAGTCACTAGGGATCATGATGTGTGCTGAGAATGATCAGCTTTTGTCTGTAGACATTTTGTAATACATTTAGGGCAGATGATATGTTCCCCACTCACTTGTTACTCTAGTTCTATGCAATCAAGTGAGCATACTGAAAATTAGTCTTCTTACGCATGTGTGAGTTACCCATATGTTCTATACGACGTAAAACATCCTGCCAAAATTATTTACTTACTCTTGCTATCACGTTGAGTATCTTCCTTTTAGCAGAGTACCTTCTTAGCTATGTAAATGTCGTTATTCAAGTTTTCATAGCAATCGACGGCTCTACTGCCGTGAGTTCAGCTCGCAATGACTATTAATATGTCTACCGAAGCAGTTGCTAGCAAATGCCAGTCTAACAGCAAATTACTAAATTACTTCCCATTCAGTTGAACGGTAAGCACTTCAGTCCTAGTTCGAACCTAGTTTAATTGTAGTTGTAGCGTTAGGATCGTTTGTGGTGCGATCTGCGGTTGGCGTCTTAGATATGTGAAATTAAGACTTCTCATCATTTTCATAAATTTGAAAATTGAATTACTCAGTATTATGGTAAGCATAGATGGCTGCCATGTGAAGGACCCGGGCTGGGATTCCCAGTACTGCCAAATTTTTTTCTTGGTACTAGGAGCACTCAGCCTCATGGCGTCAATTGAGGAGCTTTCTCGACCGAGTAGTGGTGGCTCCACGGTGTGGTGTGCAGTCTGCGAAACGGCCGGCAGAGTGGTGCGCTGACACCTCCCCCCCCCCCCTCCCCCTCCCACATCCGAATGACGCCGCAAGGAATGAATGGGATGACATGGCGACCAGAACGGCTTGGACGAGGAACTATTTTTTTTAATTACCCAGTATTGTACACCTTATAAGCCCATCACCTGATGCTCTGTTTGTCCGCAGCTCGTGGTCGTGCGGTAGCGTTCTCGCTTCCCGCACCCGGGTTCCCGGGTTCGATTCCTGGCGGGGTCAGGGATTTTCTCTGCCTCGTGATGACTGGGTGTTGTGTGATGTCCTTAGGTTAGTTAGGTTTAAGTAGTTCTAAGTTCTAGGGGACTGATGACCATAGCTGTTAAGTCCCATAGTGCTCAGAGCCATTTGAACCATTTGATGCTCTGTTTCACACTCTAGCACAAAGATGCAGCATAGACGCCTTGAAAAGTATACGGTCATTCAAGACAACGGCAAGGAAGTGGGCGAAAAGGTATTCAGAAGATCAGAGTTCTAAATATAGAAGCAATAGTTCCATCTACATGTGAGAAAACGTCAATGAGTCGTAAAAATGAGCAGATTGCTTTCCAGTCAATTCTCAATTAAAGCGCAACATTCCTTGTCAGAGGAACTTGACATCTTGTGAAAACTTTAGACAGAAATTGCAATCGTGTTCAGTGACAGTAATCGTACTCAAGAGTTTCATCCGCATTGGGATATTCATATTTCTAGAATTTTTCCGTCTTATGCTAAACATTAAATACTGGTAGAGTCCACTTTACGTGGAAAATACTGTATATTACCTCCGGAGTAGTAATGTCCTAAACAGTTGCAATATTTTTCCGAAAATTATTTTTGCTTTGCTCAAAGTACGTTCACCGCACCATATATTAGTCGCCACCTTAGAGGGCCACGCAAGTCCCTTTGAAGCGTTATACACTGACGGAAAAAAATAGCAACACCAAAAAGTAGTTAATGGAGAGTAATGAAATTCCGGGATTACATTTGTATAGATAAAATCCATATTGATAAGGTGCGGGATGTTTTAAGAAACCCCACTGTTCAAAGGTATTTCGTGCTGCGGGAGCTAGTTACATTAATAAATTCAATTTTTTGACTTTTCACAGCTGCATATCGATGCAGAATTGACAGCTAACAAGACTGGATAAGTGTAGTTTCCAAAGGTGGGCTTACTTCTCCATCACCTGGATGGTTTGCTACAATATCAGATTTCGAAATTGTTTTTGAGTTTTCTCATGCAGCAAACATTTCACGTTGCAAACGTGTGATGGAATCATTAGCAGCACTAGTACAACCATGATTTCCCGCAATCAAAAAGAAAGTAATTGATTTATATGTAAGAACGAAAACTTTCATCCGCATTAATTTTTTTAATAACAGAGCCAAATGGGATACAACGAAGCATCTTCTCTGGAATGCGTCGTCTTCAGCAACTTCGAGTTAAATTTTCCACGTCAACATCATCAAATAAGTTTCGTCATTTCTATAATAATATTCTCTAATTATGACTGAACTAAAGTAGAACGTAAAACTGTAAAATATTCACCGTAATCATTTACAGCTAGCCTTAGATATTAAGTGTCGTTATAGGTGCTTTTACCGCTTAACATTTCCTTTCGAACATTTCAAAAACTAATTCTTTGGAATCATCTTGAATTCCATCAATGAGGTGCTCAAAATCGAATGAAAAGAGACATGAAAACTGGTTAAGCGTGTGAGATTTCCAGTGCGCGACTGCGCCAGCGCTGGCTGCCACGTGACGTAACACGTCGCTGACCAATCAGAGCTTACTTGCCGGAATCGCCTACCTTTCTAGTCCATGTGCCTTCATGTAGAATATGAGAACGAAGTCTTTGGCGACGGCACTGTCGTATGAAACATTCTCGGACTTCTTGCCATGTCAGTTCAGGGTAAAACGTCGAGCTTTCGACGATTATCTCCATCGTCTACGTCAGGAGCAACTGACTGTCAAAACCACTGCTGTAATGGCCTTATATCGTTCATAGGCGGCTTCTGATTGGACGGCAATCACCTAATACTGTCGCAGATGGTGTCAACGTCTGCCTCTTCTCTGCACCGAGAGCTCGTTTCTATACACCGCCATGGCTATATCTGCTGTCACGGCTGAAGTTCTTCTCGCACATTCTTATTTCTACAACCTCTTCAAATACAAAAGCCGAATTTTGTAGGAGCCTGGGACAAAACTTTTGTTTCGGCAAGCAGTATTTCGTATTTGTGAGACTGTGTTCAGCAACTGCAGATTTCTGCAGATGTTAAAGTTCTTCACATGGGTCAGAAACGGTGTGGATGGAATGACTGATGTCACTGCTCCCGCACTCACAAGGGATGTTGTAAATCCCAGGGATTCTGAGGCCTTCACTGTCCTTAACAGGTCGTAGCATCTCCTTTACCATCTTAGGAGATCGGAAAATAGGTCTTATACCTTTTCTTCCCAGGAGTGCCTGTTTTGCTGGATACAGCGCCACAGAAAGGAAGGAATACAATCGTTGGCTCGTGACGTGAAAGTCTGGCATTTTCACGTTTCCTTGTCTTGGAGAAGAATGGCTTCATATTGCATGAAGCGTAGCCATTGTTTCTGAACACGTACTTCAGATGGTTAATTTCGGAATCCAAGTGGTTCTCATCAGAGATAATTTTTGCTCCGATGTCAATGTATTTCAAACTGCGACCTTCTAGCCTCGATGATGAAAACTCTGGGCACTAAGATGTAGATCGGTGTGCATCGGCTTGCGGTACACTGAGTGGCCGAGACGTCCATCCGACTTCCGTTGTACCAAAATGTCTAAAAATGGCAGCCTTCCTTCTTTCTCTGTCTCGACGGTGAATTGGATGTTTGGGTGCATGCTGTTCATATGTACAAGGAAGTTCTCAAGAGTTTCTATGCTGTGTGGCCAGTCCATAAACATGTCGCCAACATAGTGATAAAATGAAGACGGACGAAGGAGAGCCAAATTTAATGCACGCTCCTTAAAATGTTCCATAAAAAGTTGGCCACTGCTGGAGGACGAAGAACTCATAGACTACATCTACCTTGCGGGCAGTACAGGAAGTTGCATTTTTTGATTTCGAAGAAACAAGCCAGGATCTTCTAATATTTTCCTTATTTGCCATTGTTCCGAACCACATGTAAAGCGTTAGATGCCTGCCGTTGCGTTCAGTGGACCTAAACTCCATGTTATATGGATGTTTATCATGTAGTAATACATCTTGTTTGCTGAAGAATGACCTTTCTTGATGTGTAATTTTTCTGTGATCCGTCCATGTATCCATACCCATTAGAGCTACAACTTCGTCTTTGCTACTCGACTGCAATAAGTCACTCAGCGTCATCCTCCATCTAAGATAATACCATCGATGAAGACTGTTTACCATTATTTGAGTCTTGAAGTTTCGACTGTTCAGTCGAATTATTTGGAATGTCCAAATTATAAGAAGTATTCGAAAGACCTGAAATTATATTATCAGAAGTAACATCTACATCTACATCTGCATTTATACTCCGCAAGCCACCCAACGGTGTATGGCGGAGGGCACTTTACTTGCCACTGTCATTACCTCCCTTTTCTGTTCCAGTCGCGTATGGTTCGCGGGAAGAACGACTGCCGGAAAGCCTCCGTGCGCGCTCGAATCTCTCTAAGTTTACATTCGTGATCTCCTCGGGAGGTAAAAGTAGGGAGAAGCAATATATTCGATACCTCATCCAGAAACGCACCCTCTCGAAACACTGCTATCATATAATCATACAATAAAGGATCCTTCTTTGTATGTATTCGCAATACATTACATTTGTCTATGTTACGGGTCTGTTGCCACTCCCTGCACCAAGTGTGTATCCGCTGCAGATCTTCCTGCATTTCGCTACAATTTTCTAATGCTGCAACTTCTCTGTTTACTACAGCATCATCCGCATGGAACTTCCGACACTATCTACTAGGTCATTTATATATATTGTGAAAAGCAATGGTCCCATAACACTCCCCTGTGGCACCCCAGAGGTTACTTTAACGTCTGTAGACGTCTCTCCATTGAGAACAACATGCTGTGTTCTGTTTGCTAAAACCTCTTCAATCCAGCCACACAGCTGGTCTGATATTCCGTAGGCTCTTATTTTGTTTATCAGGCGACAGTGCCGACCTGTATCGAACGCCTTCCGGAAGTCAAGGAAAATAGCATCACCTGGGAGCCTGTATCTAATATTTTCTGGGACTCATGAACAAATAAACTGAGTTGGGTCTCACACGATCGCTGTTTCCGGAATCCATGTTGATTCCTACAGAGTAGATTCTGGGTTTCCAGAAACGCCATGATACGCGAGCAAGAAACATGTTCTAAAATTCTACAAGAGATCGACGTCAGAGATGTAGGTCTATAGCTTTGCGCATCTGCTCGACGACCCTTTTGAAGACTGGGACTACCTGTGCACTTTTCCATTCATTTGGAACCTTCCGTTCGTCTAGAGACTTGCGGTACACGGCTGTTAGAAGGGGGGCAAGTTCTTTCGCGTACTCTGTGTAGAATCGGATTGGTATCCCGTCAGGTCCAGTGAACTTTCCTCTGTTTAGTGATTCCAGTTGGTTTTTTATTCCTTGGACACTTATTTCGACGTCAGCCATTTTTTCGTTTGTGCGAGGATTTAGAGAAGGAACTGCAGTGCGGTATTCCTCTGTGAAACAGCTTTGGATAAAGGTGTTTAGTATTTCAGCTTTACGCGTGTCATCCTCTGTTTCAATGCCATCGTCATCCCGGAGTGTTTGAATATGCTGTTTCGATCCACTTACTGATTTAACGTAAGACCAGAACTTCCTAGGATTTTCTGTCAAGTCGGTACATAGAATTTTACTTTTGAATTCACTGAACGCTTCACGCATAGCCCTCCTTACGCTAACTTTGACATCGTTTAGCTTCTGTTTGTCTGAGAGGTTTTGGCCGCGTTTAAACTTGCAGTGAAGCTCTCTTTGCTTTCGCAGTAGTTTCCTAACTTTGTTGTTGAACCACGGTGGGTTTTTCCCGTCCATCACAGTTTTACTCGGCACGTACCTGTCTAAAACGCATTTTACGATTGCCTTGAACTTTTTCCATAACACTCAACATTGTCAGTGTCGGAACAGAAATTTTCGTTTTGATCTGTTAGGTAGTCTAAAATCTGCCTTCTATTACTCTTGCTAAACAGATAAACCTTCCTCCCTTTTTTTTATATTCCTATTTACTTCCATATTCAGGGATGCTGCAACGGCCTTATGATCACTGATTCTCTGTTCTGCGCTTACAGAGTCGAAAAGTTCGGGTCTGTTTGTCATCAGTAGGTCCAAGATGTTATCTCCACGAGTCGGTTCTCTGTTTAATTGCTCGAGGTAATTTTCGGATAGTGCACTCAGTATAATGTCACTCGAAGCTCTGTCCCTACCACCTGTCCTAAACACCTGAGTGTCCCAGTCTATATCTGGTAAATTGAAATCTCCACCTATGACTATAACATGCAGAGGAAATTTATGTGAAATGTATTCCAGATTTTCTCTCAGTTGTTCTGCCACTAATGCTGCTGAGTCGGGAGGTCGGTAAAAGGAGCCAATTATTAACCTAGCTCGGTTACTGAGTATAAACTCCACCCATAATAATTCACAGGAACTATCCACTTCTATTTCACTACAGGATAAACTACTACTAACAGCGACAAACACGCCACCACCGGTTGCATGCAATCTATCCTTTCTAAACACCGTCTGTACCTTTGTAAAAATTTCGGCAGAATTTATCTCTGGCTTCAGCCAGC
Source organism: Schistocerca americana (assembly GCF_021461395.2). Classification (NCBI taxonomy): domain Eukaryota; kingdom Metazoa; phylum Arthropoda; class Insecta; order Orthoptera; family Acrididae; genus Schistocerca; species Schistocerca americana. The sequence continues at coordinate 909,428,330 of NC_060130.1, forward strand.
TTTCTGTACCTATAACGATTTCAGCTTCGGTGCTTTCTATCAGCGCTTGAAGTTCCAGTACTTTACCAATGCATCTTCGACAGTGTACAATTACAATACCGATTGCTGCTTGGTCCCCGCATGTCCTGACTTTGCCCGCACCCTTTGAGGCTGTTGCCCTTTCTGTACTTGCCCGAGGCCATCTAACCTAAAAAACCGCCCAGTCCACGCCACACAATCCCTGCTACCCGTGTAGCCGCCTGCTGCGTGTAGTGGACTCCTGACCCATCCAGCGGAGCCCGAAACCCCACTACCCTATGGCGCAAGTCGAGGAATCTGCAGCCCACACGGTCGCAGAACCGTCTCAGCCTCTGATTCAGACCCTCCTCTTGGCTCTGTACCAAAGGTCCGCAGACTGTCCTGTCGACGATGCCGCAGATGGTGAGCTCTGCTTTCATCCCGCTAGCGAGACTGGCAGTCTTCACCAAATCAGATAGCCGCCGGAAGCCAGAGGGGATTTCCTCCGATCCATAGCGACACACATCATTGGTGCCGACATGAGCAACCACCTGCAGATAGGTGCACCCTGTACCCTTCATGGCATCCGGAAGGACCCTTTCCACATCTGGAATGACTCCCCCCGGTATGCACACGGAGTGCACATTGGTTTTCTTCCCCTCTCTTGCTGCCATATCCCTAAGGGGCCCCATTACGCGCCTGACGGAGCTCCCAACTGCCAATAAGCCCACCCTCTGCGACCGCCCGGATCTTGCAGACTGAGGGGCAACCTCTGGAACAGGACAAGCAGCCATGTCCGGCCGAAGATCAGTATCAGCCGGAGACAGAGCCTGAAACCGGCTCGTCAGACAAACTGGAGAGGCCTTCCGTTCAGCCCTCCGGAATGTCTTTCGCCCCCTGCCATACCTCGAGAGGACCTCCCACTCTACCACGGGTGAGGGATCAGCCTCAATGTGGGCAGTATCCCGGGCAGCCACAGCCATAGTCCGATCGGGGGATGTGTGGGACGAGCTGGCCGTCCCCGACAAACCCCCATCCGGACCCCCACAGTGATGCCCATTGGCAACATCCTCAAGCTGTGTGACCGAAGCCAACACTGCCTGAAGCTGGGAGCGAAGGGATGCCAACTCAGCCCGCATCCGAACACAGCAGTTGCAGTCCCTATTCATGCTAAAAACTGTTGTGCAAAGAACGTCTGAACTAATCTACAGAGAGCACAAACAATTCGACACAAAATTTAAACGGTTATTAAAATACAAGATTGCCTAGTAAATGCAGTAATGCTGCTACTTGCGCACTGCTGACACACTGCTCGGCGGCGGAAGGAGACTACGCGATTTTACCCTACTCAGGTACTAAAACGCGATGCTACAACTCTCAAATACTATAATACGCCCGAAATTTATGAATTAAACAATGCAGGTACCCAAAAACACGCAAAGAAATCAAGAATTAAACTATGTAACAAATAAGTGAGCTAAGAGTATACGACTTGCTGCTGGCAGCTGCTTATTCAACGGCGGCAGGGAGCACTTGCTTCGTGAAGCCATCTTCTCATCTTAGAAGCCGATTTATTTACTTCTTCAGTTTTACCTTTAGCTCCTTTACTGATTTGAGCTCCTGAAAGCTTGTTTCTTGTTGCGCTCATCATTTGCTCTTTACTACCTAAAAATATAAATAAATATATTTTAACACCGACGAATCGGTCTTACATACAAAATCATGATGATATGTGTATATGTATAATATATGTCTTTTATATTGATATCAAACACGCACTTTTTATTTCAGCCTATTTACTAATATAACGTTGTGGCAAAAACGTTCTGTGAAAATCGCATTTTCGTGGATCCATTTCATGCCATTTTGAAGCTATTTGACTGGACTATTCCACCGATAAGATAATATAATATGTATTCTGTCTTACTTGTTACTCCCGTTAATCGCTTATTTTCATTACGGTAGTCTGAATCTACGGATTTCGCTAATCATTATAATAACACTGATTATTCGCACACCCAATCGGCCACATAAAAAAACAACGGTCGTCGCTTTACGTTTAGGTTTATTCGGCTCAGATCGTGTAAGCCCATCTCTTTTGTTTGTGGGAATTTTTTTTAGATGCACCGGGATATCCCTGGTGGAAACATCACGTACTCTATGCACGCATTCAAAAATTAACTTAGGGTACTTCAGAAATCAACTTCGGATATGTTCAAAAATCAACTGGGATGCGTTTCAGAATCAAATAGATAATCGATAGAGCAAAGTGCACTCGATGCTAAGTGGTTTGTGAAAGAAGTTATTTCCTTCAAACTTATTAATTTGGTGCCCCCGGAAATTGCTGCCATAGACCCACGCTGACCACGTGTTACTAACCTTCTAAAAACGCCACGTACCGTGATGAGAAACAAAGGATGAGTGGAGTAGAAATTAAGAAGTAACAAATGAGGGACGGATTCTGGATCATTTGATGATGAGCAACCCGCTGGTACGTTCATAATTTTTCTATAAATATCATTTCGAACTACCTTAAAATTCAACCCCAAATTAAAGCATGAAAGAAATTTCAGAGAAGGAAAAAGACTTACAATAATTACTGCTCACATACAAAGAAACCGAAACTGTCAACGTTTTCCCGTTGCCATCATTCTGAGGGGAGTTGATAATTTGTTCAAGATGGCGGCAAAAAAAGATTCAAATTTGAAAGGAACATCATCTCGATCCTCAGATTCTTGGTTTCGGTCAGTAGTGATCATTTTCAGATCACGGCACATATTTTCTGCCTCAGTTTACACAGCCAGGAATGCTGAAAAGTCTACCATTCCGACAGTTGAGAAGGTGCCAGGGTAGAGAACCTCTGGGACAAAAAGCAAGTGGCCACTTTCTGTGGCTCAGTAGGCGAAAACTAGCCAGTTGTCCAGCCAGCAGGTTGGCACCAACACTGTTTTTTGAGGCAGTAGGTATACTAGAGTGTGGCGCCAGTCGGTGTTTAAAAGGTATGGCCGCCGCCACTTCTGCCGTTCTGTGTGAACTTCTTGGAGCGACTGGTAGCTGCCGACTGTACGCTGCCTGCGACTGTGTGTTTCTAAATCGGCCATCACGCTGCAGTGAAGCTTAACTCTCCATTACTTTGAAGAGAGTTCAGCGATGTAGCTCGACTTCGATCACCGTTTCATTCCTTTGGTGATCGCGAGAATTTCGCGATGCAACGGGCGAGTAGAAGTTCTAGCCAAGCGATATGGTTCATAGAAGTCTGCGCCTCCTTCTGTTGCATAAATCTGATTCTCATGGTTCAGTATTCTCTCTGATGTGTTCCCAGTAATGTGTGTGTAGCTCATTCTCTATGTCGTTTTTGTGATCGTGCAACTGCCCTCCGTTAAATGATGCCCTGTTCTATTCTAATTTCAGAATAAATCTGTTTTGTATTTATCAAATCTTTTATTATCTGCTATTTTTTTAAAATATTGTTGGAGAAAGTCAGTGACCGAAACAGAATATTTTATATTAATTACAAAATAGTGTGGATCGCAAAGGTAAGTTTACTGCAAAGTGATCGGTTTCGTCTTCAGACCGTCAAAGCTGTAAAATGATACAGACTGTTCAGATGGTTCAGATGGCTCTAAGCACTATGGGACTTAACATCTAAGGTCAGCAGTCCCCTAGACTTAGAACTAACCTAACGACATCACACACATCCATGCCCGAGGCAGGATTCGAACCTGCGACTGTAGCGGTCGCGCGGTTCCAGACTGAAGCGCCTAGAACCCCTCGGCCACACCGGCCGGCCCTACCCTCGGTCCATGACGATGACGCGTGCGGACTCTCTGGCTAGTGCTGCTCATAACGAAACTGTCGTCGGAAAATGTGTTTCAGATTTAACTTGTGGTCTCAGTTACAGGCAAAGGAAGAGTATAAAGAGACGTTTTCAAAGACTGCTTTTGCAAGCGTAGTTGTCTACAATATTCAGTTCACCTCTTACCAACTCATTGATTCTCATCCACCTCCCTTCTCCACAGTGGGTATTCTAAACACTTAATACTGCGCTTCACTCATGCTTCATTCAACCTATTTATAAGGAGCGACCAAAAAATTGCCATTCGAAGGCTGTACAGACCAGAACGGTATGCCAATCTGGGCAAATCGCAGTGAGAATTGAGGTTACTCATCCCACCGACACACCAGATAAAAGATACCCGTTTGGTAAAACAAAGTGTCCTGCTGCGTTAAATTCTTTTACATAAAATCAATACAGTTTTCTTCTTAGCTTTGAATGCCATGGCCAGTAGCCTTGCACCAATGTGCTTTCTGAGAAATAAATAAAGAACAAAAGTAACTATTATGCACTAAACTTTAAAACAAATTTGTATTACTTAATGATTTAATAAGGTGTCATCCTGTCATCTTTCAATGTGTTTTGTGTGGAGGAAATGATTATCTGTTGCTTAACTGAAAATACTGATAATTTAAATTTACTATATCTTTTAAACAAATAAAGTTAGAGTTGATATTTACAGCGTTTGTCATTTTAATGATGCGGTTCTAGTTCAGATTTTAGCATTGAGGTCTTTGTTACAAAACTAGTTAATTTCAGGCGCTACAGTCTGGAACCGCGCGACCGCTACAGTCGCAGGTTCGAATCCTGCCTCGGGCATGGATGTGTGTGATGTCCTTAGGTTAGTTAGGTTTAAGTAGTTCTAAGTTCTAGGGGACCGGTGACCTCAGAAGTTAAGTCCCATAGTGCTCAGAGCCATTTGAACCATTTTAGTTAATTTCACTTTAACAGTAAATCCTAAGCTATTATAGAGATGATCGATATTCAAGTTTTATTTGGATCACCATGAAAATTTATGAAGGATGGTAGCTTCATTCCCTGCATCACTACAGAATTAAATATTTTTCACAAATGGCTGATCTTAGGTCCGACATATTTAACACTGCTACGTCTCCCTGGTCACAAACACCTCCTACAGGGTTTCCCTATGACGTAGGTTCTCGTCGGTCTCACTCGCACACTATAGTGCTTAGGCCTCATTCAGCACAATAGACACCTGTGATTTCCCCATCTCTTGGCGATTCTGCGCTCTTAATGGCACACGGTCCTGGACGACAGGGTTAGTTTCACAATTCCTGAATTCCTTACATGAGAGCGAAATGCTATTTAACTCTCACCATCCGATGGACACATTACTATAAACGGTGTCATATTAGCGATGATAAGTTTTGCTACCACCAGGATTGAAACCGGCTACGTAAGCGTCGAGAACCAGCGGACCAGTGTACATTTGCGACCTTACCTCCAGAGTTGATATTTAGCAGCCAGCCGTCAGCCGCCAGCTACCGGCAATGGCTATCATGGCGAGACCTCCGTGCCCGACAGCAAGACACAAACGGGCAGCGCCACCTTCAACAGGTGTACAAGAAGATCACCAACTATGGACAGCTGGCCATTTCTTCAAGAGAAAACTCCTGTCCGAAAATGGGTAGTGTATGTGCTGTGGAGCACCGAAGTTTGGGACAGGTGGCGTCAAAATGTCTTCAAAATGGGTTTGATAGCAAAATTAGTCATCCAGCCTAATAGCCACGAGTGTAAGGTGGGTTCACAGACTGCACCTAGTACCATTCCTGCGCATGCACTTCTTTTTCCCATCGTCCTCTGTTCTCGTTATTGTGGGGTAGCTATTTTGTGTACCAGGGCAGTAACATTGTTGACAGCATTGTTACATGTACCATTACACATGTATTAAAATGCATACACACAGTTGATGGAAATGGCAGAGCTACTGGGTGATTATATGCGGAAAAGTTTCCCAACATAAATACTCCGCATCATTCAATATTTGCGGAAAGATGCAAGGAGGTAAAATATTCTCGTCCTCGAGTTTTACCGAAATGGTAGGGTGTATATACAGCAAAGAGTGTTTTCTGTACTTGTTATATTTCATTGCATATACAGGGTGTTTCAAAAATGACCGGTATATTTGAAACGGCAATAAAAACTAAACGAGCAGCGATAGAAATACACCGTTTGTTGCAATATGCTTGAGACAACAGTACATTTTCAGGCGGACAAACTTTCGAAATTACAGTAGTTACAATTTTCAACATCAGATGGCGCTGCAAGTGATGTGAAAGATATAGAAGACAACGCAGTCTGTGGTTGCGCCATTCTGTACATCGTCTTTCTGCTGTAAGCGTGTGCTGTTCACAACGTGCAAGTGTGCTGTAGACAACATGGTTTATTCCTTAGAACAGAGGATTTTTCTGGTGTTGGAATTCCACTGCCTAGAACACAGTGTTGTTGCAACAAGACGAAGTTTTCAACGGAGGTTTAATGTAACCAAAGGACCGAAAAGCGATACAATAAAGGATCTGTTTGAAAAATTTCAACGGACTGGGAACGTGACAGATGAACGTGCTGGAAAGGTAGGGCGACCGCGTACGGCAACCACAGAGGGCAACGCGCAGCTAGTGCAGCAGGTGATGCAACAGCGGCCTCGGGTTTCCGTTCGCCGTGTTGCAGCTGCGGTCCAAATGACGCCAACGTCCACGTATCGTCTCATGCGCCAGAGTTTACACCTCTATCCATACAAAATTCAAACGCGGCAACCCCTCAGCGCCGCTACCATTGCTGCACGAGAGACATTCGCTAACGATATAGTGCACAGGATTGATGACGGCGATATGCATGTGGGCAGCATTTGGTTTACTGACGAAGCTTATTTTTACCTGGACGGCTTCGTCAATAAACAGAACTGGCGCATACAGGGAACCGAAAAGCCCCATGTTGCAGTCCCATCGTCCCTGCATCCTCAAAAAGTACTGGTCTGGGCCGCCATTTCTTCCAAAGGAATCATTGGCCCATTTTTCAGATCAGAAACGATTACTGCATCACGCTATCTGGACATTCTTCGTGAATTTGTGGTGGTACAAACTGCCTTAGACGACACTGCGAACACCTCGTGGTATATGCAAGATGGTGCCCGGCCACATCGCACGGCCGACGTCTTTAATTTCCTGAATGAATATTTCGATGATCGTGTGATTGCTTTGGGCTATCCGAAACATACAGGAGGTGGCGTGGTTTCGCCTCCCTATTCGCCAGACATGAACCCTTGTGACTTCTTTCTGTGGGGACACTTGAAAGACCAGGTGTACCGCCAGAATCCAGAAACAATTGAACAGCTGAAGCAGTACATCTCATCTGCATGTGAAGCCATTCCGCCAGACACGTTGTCAAAGGTTTCGGGTAATTTCATTCAGAGACTACGCCATATTATTGCTACGCATGGTGGATATGTGGAAAATATCGTACTATAGAGTTTCCCAGACCGCAGCGCCATCTGTTGTTGAAAATTGTAACTACTGTAATTTCGAAAGTTTGTCTGCCTGAAAATGTACTGTTGTCCCAAGCATATTGCAACAAACGGTGTATTTCTATCGCTGCTCGTTTAGTTTTTATTGCCGTTTCAAATATACCGGTCATTTTTGAAACACCCTGTACATTGATAGTAGAGGAATTTTATTGTACGTATGGTAAGACTTTCAACCCGCCTGGATGACCGAGCATATTAGCGCGCCACTTTCGTGATTCGAGGAGATGAGTCCGCCCCAGATGGAATGCGCCTCGCAGATTAACGACGAGGGCTGGTGAGCCAGACAGCCTGGATGTGGATTTTAGGCGGTTTCCCACATCCAACGAGGTGAATACTGAGCTGGAACCCACGTGCTGCCTCAGATACATGCAATGCAGACAATTAGAAAATGTTCTCAGGCCTGAACATGAAATTTACTGTAGACGCAAGCAGGAAGGGTATGCAGATTCCTTCGTGAGGGGAGTGCTGGCGTCAGGAAGGGCATACGGCCACCAAATGTCACTAACATTGCTAAAACCTGTGTAACAATGCCAACCCTGTAGCTAAACGGGAAATGGCAACGACGACGAAGAAAAAGAAAATGGCAGGATTTTTCAATACTGTGTTAATTACCCCACATTCCTGTCCAGCATGAGATGTCAAAACGGTCCATGCTCCATTTAACGATTGCCTTTGGAGATGACATTCTGGAAGATTTCGAAGCGAAAACGTCCACCAGCAGTCGCCAAGTGGCTTCAGGGATACTGATGCTAACGTGTAGAGATTTGTCGGTGAACAACAGCTACATCCTTGCTATCTGCAGGACGTCGAGACAATGGTATTGGAGGAATGCGTATGATAAGTGCAGTTCGCACAGCGGTATTTACAGCCATACATACTCCAGTCGCAAGTCACGACTTTGATGCAATTAACCGATGAATACAAGCTCTCTCGAGACAGCGTTTGGAACTTTCAGGACACATTCAGGAAAACGAAAATCCGGTGTTCTTACTGACAGCTGAGGATGTCTTTTTAAATAACCAGTCATCCATTCTGGACCAGCTTTCTATTTTTGTGCCACGATGGTGGAATATTGCGAACATTGAATTTCAGTGACTAACGCTAACGTTTTGACTTCTTCTGGCTGAAGGCCAAAGAAAATTGAAGCACATTGCAACAGATATTCTGCTAACTTACCTTCCTGTTCTTCAGTAAAGACCAATCTTACTTTTTTTTAACCAATCGCAATATTTTCTACCTCAGATCTTAGCTTTTTGACAAATCTGTATAAAGTCCTATGACAAATTTCTAATTCTTTGGCAACAGTTTTTATTTTCATGCCATCTTTGAGAACTGCATCTGCTGCTTTTTGCATCAACTCCTGTGACACAGAACCTCGTGTTCCTCATACTGCAAAAGAAAACAGTAACGATATTTATATTCCATTGATGGAACAAATGAATTAGGGCAAGTTGTTCCTAGGTTACAACGTGCCCTCGAAAAACAGAACATCACATATGTCGAAGAAAAAGCAAGATATTGGTTACGTTACGAAACATAGATAATTTACGCATAGTAGATAAATCCTTACAATAAAACACTGAAACACTAAAGGCTATTCGTTAAAATTCGTGAGACAGATCAAAAATACCAAATACGAAAATATTTACTTTTGTGAACCAGCGACGCACGTGCTGTCGTTCCGATGTTCCGGGGACAACTAGCGTGTTTACAATGGCTGCCGTCGGTGCACTGTGGCGTTTCATTTCACGGGTTTACGTCATGTTCATATCTCTTTCGCACGCGGAGTTATTTCAATCGGAACAACTTAACCTCGGTAACTTCTAGCCCCACTCTCCCCTGCTAGAACGACAAAAAAGTGAATTTCGGGTAAAATCAAGTTAAAGCTTGTTTCTCTACCTACACTGCATAATATTAATGCATCCCAGGTATATATTCATCTTGTTTCTGGTTTTGTAATTCCTCCCTTTTCTTTTTCAGACGTTTTCTTCTTATTTTTAGCAAACAGAACACAGCATGTTGTTCTCAATGGAGAGACGTATACAGACGTTAAAGTAGCCTCTGGCGTGCCACAGGGGAGTGTTATGGGACCATTGCTTTTCACAATATATATAAATGACCTAGTAGATAGTGTCGGAAGTTCCATGCGGCTTTTCGCGAATGATGCTGTAGTATACAGAGAAGTTGCAGCATTAGAAAATTGCAGCGAAATGCAGGAAGATCTGCAACGGATACATACTTGGTGCAGGGAGTGGCAACTGACCCTTAACACAGACAAATGTAATGTATTGCGAAAACATAGAAAGAAGGATCCTTTATTGTATGATTATATGATAGCAGAACAAACACTGGTAGCAGTTACTTCTGCAAAATATCTGGGAGTATGCGTACGCAACGATTTGAAGTGGAATGATCATATAAAATTAATTGTTGGTAAGGCGGGTGCCAGGTTGAGATTCATTGGGAGAATCCTTAGAAAATGTAGTCCATCAACAAAGGAGGTGGCTTACAAAACACTCGTTCGACCTATACTTGAGTATTGCTCATTAGTGTGGGGTCCGTACCAGGTCGGGTTGACGGAGGAGATAGAGAAGATCCAAAGAAGAGCGGCGCGTTTCGTCACAGGGTTATTTGGTAAGCGTTACGGAGATGTTTAGCAAACTCAAGTGGCAGACTCTGCAAGAGAGGCGCTCTGCATCGCGGTGTAGCTTGCTGTCCAGGTTTCGAGAGGGTGCGTTTCTGGATGAGATATCGAATATATTGCTTCCCCCTACTTATGCCTCCCGAGGAGATCACGAATGTAAAATTAGAGAGATTCGAGACGCACGGAGGCTTTCCGGCAGTCGTTCTTCCCGCGAACCATACGCGACTGGAACAGGAAAGATAGGTACCACACCGTTGGGTGGCTTGCGGAGTATAAATGTAGATGTAGATTCTTGCTTCTTCGGTAGCTTCCAACACTGATTTCTCTGCTTTGAAGAGTCTCCTGGTCCGCAGCTCGTGGTCGTGCGGTAGCGTTCTCGCTTCCCACGCCCGGGTTCCCGGGTTCGATTCCCGGCGGGGTCAGGGATTTTCTCTGCCTCGTGATGACTGGGTGTTGTGTGATGTCCTTAGGTTAGTTAGGTTTAAGTAGTTCTAAGTACTAGGGGACTGATGACCATAGATGTTAAGTCCCATAGTGCTCAGAGCCATTTGAACCATTCTTCAGAAAACAACAGAGAATTTTTAAGTCAAAAATTAAAAAATCGGTTTCTTGAACTTAATCGCGTACTAGTCCCCTTAATATAACAACACAAAGGGCTGCGTTTGGTATGGTGCCGTGACTGGAAAACCTAGACTGCTAATTAATTGCATCGTATTGTATTCGACGGTGAACCACGATTCTGCACTACCCCATATGACCATCATCAGCGACTAAGTCGACGACCTAAGGAATTTTCTTCCAATGAAACTTCCTGGCAGATTAAAACTGTGTGCTGGACCGAGACTCGAACACGGGACCTTTGCAAAGGTCCCGAGTTCGAGTCTTGGTCCAGCACACAGTTTTAATCTGCCAGGAAGTTTCATATCAGCGCACACTCCGCTGCAGAGTGAAAATCTCATTCTGTATTCTTCCAATGTATAGGTGTGACACAGTCAATTTTTTTTCCTGGTGTCATGGAGTGGGGAGCCATTGGGTATGATTTCAGGTCAGGGCTGTTAGTGGCTGACGGAACTCTGACGCCACAGCGGTACGTCATGACCATCCGGCTTTCTCATACTTTACCACTCATGCGATAGTATTGTGGTGCCATTTTTCAGCAATGTTGGTCCACATGTGGCACATGTCTCTATGAGCAGTCAGCAAGATGTTGAGGTTCCAGCGGCCAGCAAGATCCCCAGACCTATCCCCGATAGAACATGTGTGGGACCAGCTTGGTTATCAACTCCATCCCAGTATTCAGGATATCAAGGAGCAGTTGCAACATTTGCCGGCCACCTTGCGTCGGGAGAATACAACCGCTTTATGACATCTTTCCCAACCGAACCAGTGGGTGCATCCAGGCCAAATGGGGTGCAACATCATAATAACAAGTGAGCTGATACTGCCAATGTCTCTGTAAATTTGACTCGACTTTGTAACTGAAATGACGTCACATACACTCTCCACCTGTGGAGTTTCATTTCGTTTCCTCCTCCCATTCTGGGTGCTTCACTTTTTGGCAGGCAGTGTAGTTAATGAAAATAAACAAACATTTCATCAATGTCTAGTTGCAGTTATCTGTATTTTTATTTAATTAATATACAGTCATGGTATTTTACAATTTCCATAATGGAAAGCTTAAGCTCTTTTGTATGTCTCGTGATATAGATGATTGCTTTGGACGTGTTAAAGCGCACCGTTGATGTTGTCCCCGGGTGCTCAAGGGCGCGTTAACGCGCGCGTTTGATCCTTCCGTCAGGTGCTCTAGACTACGCGCAGCCGCTTACCACCGCCTTTGTGTTCCTGAAGTGTTAACGCAACCAGCTGCTCGGGTCCTTGTATGCTCCGGACGCTTAAACGTGCAAGGCTTGGCAGAGCTACCCAGTAGCCGCATTTCCGCCCAGAGCGCTCAGTACTCAGTAGCTTTCCATCGTTCGGCTTGTGTGTGTTTGCTGATGTGATCTTATTTCTGTTGCTGCTTTCATGTTCGTTTTTGACTGACAAAATGACACTTTGGTATGATCGTACAGAGAAAGAAATCATGAAGACTGTGACAAGCAATTACACCTCGTACTTGGCACCACAGGGTAAAAGAAACTGAAGTAGAATATCGGACGCCTCTATACAAAAACCATTGCACTTGTGATGCTACAGAGATTAGTTGGAAAGCTGATATCATTACATGCAGCTATAATGCATTCTAAACTTTGTAAGTAAACAAAAGATCCCGGTGGAAACTGAAATAATTACTCGTAAAACATTTAGTTACTTAGCGATGATATCTTGTGAAATAACAACGAACAGGTTTCCATTAAAGTTGAGCATCCCACATAGAATATCGTAAATATTAATGTATCCTGTGCCACAATATTCTTTTTTGACTAGATATTGAATCCTGTTTAAAAAATGGTTCAAATGGCTCTAAGCACTATGGGACTTAACATCTGAGGTCATCAGTCCCCCAGACTTAGAGCTACTTAAACCTAACTAACCTAAGTACGTCACACACATCTATGCCCGAGGCAGGTTTCGAACCTGCGACCGTAGCAGCAGCGCGGTTCCGGACTGAAGCGCCTAGAACGGCTCGGTCACAGCGGACGGCTCTGTTAAAAGAAGTATACGTTTCCATCGAAAAAAATCTATGTGGATAAAAATGATTCGAGTGTTAATAATACGGCAATATATGCACCTCTTTGTGCGCTACTATTTGCAAAAAGCCTCGTTTCAATATCTTGGACCATTAATGAAATAGGACGGCTGTTACGCCCACATGAATCATGTTTCGCATGAAAACAACACTGGGCGCAATTCGCGTAACTGTCCCGCGGATATATCATCTTGAGAACGGTGATAGATATCGCTCTGCTCTCAGCTTTAAATACAATTCCGGTATGTTAGCTACATTTCCTACACTGCAATAAATGACGAAAAACAAACCATACGAAAAGTCTACGAAATGTGTTTATACCTCTGCAAAAATGTTAATATATCATGCAGTGCCTTACCTCATTGGATGCAGCACAGGAACTAAGACGAATAACGAAAAGTAATTCATTTCTTTATCGGGCGAAGATATACTGTAAGATGTGAAAGACTCGAATTTTTTGACAAAGTAATTTTCTTAAAATGGGATGATAAGTACTCTATTAGCGGCACGCATGTCCTCTGAATCGCGTCGCTGACAGTTCGTGAAAGAAATGAACAAACGTGGAGTAAAAGCGTTATTACTGTGGTTCCCAACTACTGCCGGCGAATTAGATCGAGATGAATAGAAAGCGACACTTCGTTTTCGTCACAGGCTTCTAACATCCCACTAAAAGCTCCAGGAAAGATGCAGTTCTTAGGCGTGAAACAATATTGTCATACCTGTATGTTTGTCTATGCAGCGATTTAATTCTAGAGAAGTTTGAAAGTCAAAAACTTGAGTTGTTGGAGTAACTGCATTTATAGTAGGCTCTTGACTATCCGGCTCGTTACTATCCGGCCCCTGTACTATTCGGTCTACTTGATTAATATCGTAATAATACTTCTCCCTTGTCAAATGAGGACTAATTCACTGTGTGTACTGTACTTTTTCAAAGCCATAGCAAGCGACCGCCGTCTACAATGCTGTATTGGCTTTCAAAATGCTTTCAAATGGTTCAAATGGCTCTGAGCACTATGGGACTTAACATCTGAGGTCATCAGTCACCTAGAACTTAGAACTACTTAAACCTAACTAACCTAAGGACATCACACACATCCATGCCCGAGGCAGGATTCGAACCTGCGACCGTAGCGGTCGCGCGGCTCCACACTGAAGCGCCTAGAACCGCTCGGTCACAACGGCCGGCTCAAAATGCTTTACGCGTCTTTTGTGCTTCTAGCACATCTAGGTTCCAATTAAAAAGTACATGTTGTGTTGCTAATGTTGAATAAATTACCGGAACCTCTCTTCAGCAAATTGTACTTAGTAGACCTTTTCCAGCGCTCACAAACAAAAATAAACACGCGCAGAGAGCAGCTCAACCGTGAGTTCTTTGTTCCTGCAGTTGCGTATCAGACGTCCAAACTGTGTGCATTGTTAAATTGTTTTCTGCGGTCCTCTTTTGAAAATTCCGAAATGGGTGATATGTATTACGTAAGAAGTCAGAAAATATTAAAATCAGGTCCTGGTATAAAAAGGGTGTTTCGAATGATACGGCTGGGGTCGGAAGACAGACTTTGAAGACTCCAGCCCATTCAGCTTTTTTGTTATCCTGCTTGACATTCCTCCACATGCCGGATAGTCAAGAGTCTACTGTATTTTGTACTGGGAGCGGCGAAACCCAGGCGGCAGATGAAATCGCTGCGTCAAGCGCTCCACGAATTTCAGCACAGGGGAACCACACCGTGCGGCAAAACCAGTTCTCAGGTAGCGACCGGAACACGATACGGTCTTCCAGCAGGAGTGTAGGGGGAACAACAAAGTCGCGCTCTCCACGGAATGTACCGAGAACGTTCGTAGCAGTCAAAGGGTTAATATACGGACACGTCTTCTATAACGGATAATTGTAAACCCGTATAGATGACTCGTTGAAAGAACGGGTGAAAATTCATTAGTCAGCTGTAAAAGAGCGAGGTTTTTAAGGTAAACTGTTGTTTTTAACGTAAACTGTTCTTATCTATTCTTATTATTGAGGTTAGTCCGCTTGTAGGTCCATCAAAAAAATGGTTCAAATGGCTCTGAGCACTATGGGACTCAATTTCTGAGGTCATTAGTCCCCTAGAACTTAGAACTAGTTAAACCTAACTAACCTAAGGACATCACACACATCCATGCTTGAGGCAGGATTCGAACCTGCGACCGTAGCGGTCTCGCGATTCCAGACTGCAGCGCCTAGAACCGCACGGCCACTTCGGCCGGCGTAGGTCCATCCCGAAGTGCTATTGTGAAAGGTCTGAAAGATACGTGACATAAGTTACCGTAACTTCTACGTTGGTTCAAATGGCTCTGAGCGCTACGGGACTTAACATCTGAGGTCATCAGTCCCCTAGACGTAGAACTACGTAAACCTAACTAACGTAAGGACATCACACACATCCATGCCCGATGCAGGATTCGAACCTGCGACCGTAGCAGCAGCGTGGTTCCAGACTGAAGTGCCTAGAACCACTCGGCCACAGCAGCCGGCTTCTACGTTAGACTCGAATCGTTTACCAGCTATAAATTTGTTTAGACTGGGAAATAAGTGGAATAAGTAGACGCCAGAATGTGACAAGTTTGGCAGAAAAATGAGTATTTCAGCTTTCGTGTTACTAATCCCTGAGTTACCTATTGTCACCATTGATAGTTATTATACAAAAATTGTGTTATCCTCTATCTAACTGTTACCTTGTCGATTCTCTCTGTTATATCCGGTAACTTTTGGTGATGTACGGCAAAAATCTGCCAGATGCTTAAAACTGCTTGTCTCATAAATTCCTCCTGGGTTGCTTCCCTCACACTTGCGTGGGAGATGTCGAACGAGTCTTGTAAGACCCGCGAACCGGCCATCATTTGGTGCGTCTCATGTGGCATGTTGCTGTACGAGGTGGTCCAGAAGTCATGATCGTAAATGTTTAACGTCATTGTATTGAAATAAGAAGCAGCATGAAAGGCTAACAGGAACATGAAACGGCTCTCTAGCTCTTGCAGAAATTGTATTTAACAGAGAAAGATACATGCAAGAATGCGATAACACAAAAATCAGTGTTCTTACATACTTCTTACACATTTGTAACTGTTTCTGTATTCTGACCATCATTCTCATTGATGTTGCCGGGTCGAAATGAACGGTAATCTTCTTTCTTTATGGAGGTTCTGGGAATGTTTCAACTCCGCCGACCACTTCCTTGTCGATTTCGCTGGTGAACATATTTCTTGGATCTTCCACTGCAGGGTGTATCTGTCACTTACACAGTCGCAAAGCCCTTTATTTCCAGTTCCAAAAGATTAGGCTCCGTTGGGGCTTCTTTCTTGAAGCGACTAAAAAAGTTTCCTCAAATTTCAACATACGTATCACCCGTTCGTTCCATTCCATGCTCCCATAAGCTAAGAAGACGTTCTTCAATTGTGAATCTGCTTGCATCCTCCATTATAACGCAAATGTTTACAACCGTATCACCTTGGTAGCAAAACCGAACACGATCACATGCCGTAGCATTCGCTGAACCACAAGCAAAGGAACACGATCGCATGCCGTATTTTCATAAAATGACGCCTGCATTATTGTAATTTGTCGCAAACTAATTATCGCCTCCAATGTTGTAATTTGAGTGACGTTTATCAGAAGACATACGTACTACGAGCATGGAACATTATTTTCAATCTAGAATACATTTCCAGATCCATGTAACCGCGAAACTATACGTGAAGTTACTTGAATACTTTCCGACCGTGATTTCTGGCACACCCCGTACAACCTCAGAACATTGTGGTGTCCAGCGGTTGCAGTGCTCTTCGCATCATGGAACAAAGTTGGTATGTAGACTTTTGAAAATTGCTTTCGGCTTGGACCATAGCGTGCGCCTAGACGATTAGTCTTCCATTGTGTTTCCAAATCACATAGCCACTGCCCGCTTCACCTGTGAAGGAGGAGATAAGATTCCATTTCAGTGGGTCGTAACCACAGGCGATCATTTGCGGTCCCGCGGGAGCCGTTAAAATTTTCTGACGTATCATTTGATACCTTCCTCTATTCTACTAGAAACAGCGTGACACGACTAATGATTTGAAATAGACAGAACATTCCGTGGATTAGCGCGAGGATGAAGTTAGAGGTAAATATGAAAATGTGAAAATTGTACATGCATCCTATGTGAAAAATAAGAATGAAGTGTTATTAGTACCTGTACGTAATGAAAGTTTTAAAGGATTTAATGAACTTAGAAAGCCGGCCGGTGTGGCCAAGCCGTTCTAGGCGCTTCAGTCTGAAACCGCACGACCGCTACGGTCACAGGTTCAAATCCTGCCTCGGGCGATGTGTGTGATGTCCTTAGGTTAGTTAGGTTTAAGTAGTTCTAAGTTCTAGGGGACTGATAACCTCAGATGTTAAGTTCCATAGTGCTCAGAACCATTTGAACCATGAATCTAGAAAAATACTACAGCCAACTACGTATCGCTCCCGTAGCTATCGTTAGAACAAGATTACATTTATTACAACGCGCATAGAGACATTTAAACATTAATTCTTCCTGCATTTCATACGTGAATAGAACGGGAAGAAGCCCTAAAAATTTGTACATTGAAAAATACCGATTGCGATGCACTTCGCAATGGCTTGCAGTGTATGGATATAGATGTAGAATTAGTGAACCAGAATTATTTTAATTTAGGAAAGCTAAATGTTTATTTTCTCTCCGAATCAACGCTAATCCTTGAAATTATACATTATCTGAAAATAATATCATCCATTAGATCAGCAAAATTAATAAGAAATACGGAGGTAAAATTTCTGATTGCTAGAAAATGATACCGTTTTCCAGTAGTACGTAATCCAATACAATATCGTCGTCTTACTCTGAAAAAAAAAAAAAAAACCATTTCGTAACAAGACTGGATATAATCCCAAACATCAGCAATTTTATTTAACCGAATCGAACTACAGTTGTTTAATAATTCGTTATATGTACCGAACAGTAACTGATTCCAATGTTTTATACAATCTATATTGGGAAATAGTGCTGTGGTTGCGATCATTTCCGGTATATAGTAAGATATGATATCTACAATATGGCTCTGAGCACTATGGGACTCAACTGCTGAGGTTATTAGTCCCCTAGAACTTAGAACTAGTTAAACCTAACTAACCTAAGGACATCACACACATCCATGCCCGAGGCAGGATTCGAACATGCGACCGTAGCGGTCTCGCGGTTCCAGACTGCAGCGCCAGAACCGCGCGGCCAGATATCTACAATACTCTTCCTTAATTTTATTAGAGAAAGCATCAAAAATTGTGGTCATGGAATGTACTAATTAGTAGTTGTGAACATGTCAACAGTAGTCCTATATTTTTAAAAAAAATTTATACTGCACAGATACTACTGCATATCTACATAGACTGATGTACCAAAACACTATGACCACCAGCTTAATAGCTTGTTTTTACGTCTTTGGAACGAAATACGTCACTAATTCTGAGTATCAGGGATTCGACAGTTTGTTAGTAGGTTTGTGGAGGTATGTGGCATTAGATGTCTACGCACAGTTCATGTAATTCGCGTAAATAACGGGCCACTCATTTTCGTACGCGGTGATGGTGCCGGATAGCGACCTAGAAGGATTCCATAGGATTTACATCAAGCGAGTTCACTATAATACTCCTCAAACCACTGTAGCACGTTTCTAGCTCAGCCGCCGGCCGGAGTGGCCGTGCGGTTCTAGGCGCTACAGTGTGGATCCGAGCGGCCACTACGGTCGCAGGTTCGAATCCTGCCTCGGGCATGGATGTGTGTGATATCCTTAGGTTAGTTAGGTTTAATTAGTTCTATGTTCTAGGCGACTGATGACCTCAGAAGTTAAGTCGCATAGTGCTCAGAGCCATTGTCTAGCTCAGCCTGCGTCCGTGACGCACTGCACGTTTCAAGCCGCTGTTCACCTAGATGACGGCGTTTGTGGAAACCACCAGCGACCTAGTGTAGCAAAAATGCGATTCGCTCGAAGAGCCGACATGTTTCCATTGATCAACGGTCGAATCCCGATGGTCCTGTGCCCACTGCAATCGCAACTGACGATGTCGTTGGCTCAACATGTGAACACGTTGGGTGGTCTGCTGCGGAGATCCTTGACCAACAATGTACCATAAACTGTGTGCTCCGGAGCACTTGTGCGCGTACCAGCGTTGTGGTCTTTCGGCAGAGATGCCACAGATCACCATCTTTCCTGTTTTGCAGAACAGGAAAGCCTCCGAACCCCACGCTCTGTGAGGAGTCATGGACATTCAACCATTTAGTGCCTAGTGGTAGTTTCACTGTCCTACTTTTTTCAGTAGATGCTCACGACAGTAGCACGTAAACATTCGACCAGCTTCGGCGTTTTCGAGATAGTCGATCACACACTCTGCGTAATAATAATCTGTGTTTTGTCAAAGTCGCTTATCTCAGTGGTTTTCTCCTTTGCAGCCCATTTTCTCTGGTGTGATCCCACGTCCGTATCTGCTCCGCTTACATACTTTAGTTACCGCATCACGTATCCGCAACGCCACCAGGTGGCATCCAGCGTTGCTGTGGGCAGTGCTCACAAGGTTTCGGCTAATCAGTGTATTTCGAAGAATTTTACTTATCTGCAGATCAAGATCAGTTTATAATAACAACAGATTGCTCTTATCGAATTTTTTTCTGTTGTCCTAGTCATTTATTCGGGTTTTGTGGCGTAGAATATTTTATGATTTTACATTTTGCAAATTTCGGAAATACGTATTTTATTTACTAACTAACCTCTTCCAGTATTGGTGGTTGTTTCTCCGATATTATATATTTTTGAATATTGTTAACCCAATTCATGTTAATTCATATTTGAACATGTTACACTATTTGCTTTAATATGTTATTCTTTTGGACTATACGCTTAGCGCATATTCACCGCATGCTTAGATAAATAGAAATGAATATTTTTTAATTTCTGTAGCCAACTTAGTCAGCTAGCGCTAGATTTGACGTAAGGAAAGCAATTATCAATACGAAGTCTTTTTGTAACACCACAGTGCTTTACTACGCATGGTCCTGTTTGAGGTGGTATGCCGTAGCCCTCCGACCTCTGAACTGACTTACCCAGTTAGTGATAGGGGTACCAACAGTTTAATGTAGATTCCGAACCACTGAGACAGAGGTGAAAGAAAAGACAAACAAAACTCCTAGTATTGACTGGGGATCGAATACCATACCTTTTGGATTTGTAGTGTGGCATTTTACCACGGAGCCACCGAGCAACAATATTTCATGCTAAAAGGAGTGTGAAACTGTTTTACTGCTCACTGTTCTGTTGGAAATGTAATGTTCCTGTCTGTCTTCTGCTCGAGTTTCCCAGCTAGCTAGGTGGCGTCTTACAGTTTATTGTGGAATCCGAATCACGGCGACATTTGACAGCTTTCACGTACGTAATGCGTCATTCAAGGTGTGTTGTTGTGGCCTTCAGTTAAGAGACTGGTTTGATGCAGCTCTGCATGCTACTCCATCCCGTGCAAACCTCTTCATCTCCAAATAACTACTGCAACCCACATCCATTTGAACCTGCTTACTGTATTAGTCCCTACGTCTCCCTCTACAATTTTTATCCTCCCAACTTCCCTCCAATACCAAATCGACAATTCTTTGATGCCTCAGAATCTGTCCTATCAGTCAATCCCTTTTTTTAGCTAAGTTATGCCATAAGTTTCTTTTCTCCCCAATTCGATTCATTATCTCCTCATTATCTACGCGATCTCCTATAGCACTACATTTCAAAAGCTTCTGTTCTCTTAGTTTCTGAACTGCCTATCGTCCACGTTCTACTTCCATCCAAAACCACTCTCCAGAAAAGACTTCTAACACTTAATTTTTTATCCAATGTTACTAAATTCTTCATTTTCAGAAATGCTTCCCTTGCTAATGCCAGTCTGCATTTTAGTTCTCCTCTACTTCGACTATCATCAGTTATTTTTGTGTACAGACATCAAAACTCATCTAATACTTCCAATGTCTTATTTCCTAATCTAATTCCCTGAACAACGCCTCATTTAATTCGACGACATTCCATTACCCCATGTTACACTTTTGTTAATGCTCTTCTTATAAACTCTTTTCAAGGCACTATCCATTCAATTCAACTGTTCCTCCAAGTTCTTTAATGTGTCTGACAGAACTACACTACTGGCCATTAAAATTGCTACACAAAAAGAAATGCAGATGATAAACGGGTGTTCATTGGACAAATATTATACTAGAACTGACATGTGATTACATTTTAACGCAGTTTGGGTGCATAGATCCTGAGAAGTCAGTACCCAGAACAACCACCTCTGGCCGTAATAACGGCCCTGATACGCCTGGGCATTGAGTCAAACAGAGCTTGGATGGCGTGCACAAATACAGCTGCCCATGCATCTTCAACACGATACCATAGTTCATCAAGAGTAGTGACTGGCGTATTGTGACGAACCAGTTGCTCGGCCACCATTGACCAGACGTTTTCAATTGGTGAGAGATTTGGAGAATGTGCTGGCCATGGCTGCAGTAGAACATTATCTGTATCCAGAAAGGCCCGTACAGGACCTACAACATGCGCTCGTGCATTATCCTGCTGAAATGTAGGGTTTCGCAGGGATTGAATTAAGGGTAGAGCCACGGGTCGTAACACATCTGAAATATAACGTCCACTGTTCAAAGTGCCGTCAATACGAACAAGAGGTGACCGAGACGTGTAACCAATGGCACCCCGTACCCTCACGCCGGGTCATACGCCAGTATGGCGATGACGAATACACGCTTCCAATGTGCGTTCACCGAGATGTCGCCAAACACGGATGCGACCATCGTGATGCTGTAAACAAAACCTGGATTCATCCGAAAAAACGACGTTTTGCCATTCGTGCACCCAGGTTCGTCGTTGGGTACACCATCGAAGGCGCTCCTGTCTGTGATGCAGCGTCAAGGGTAACCGCAGCCATGGTCTCCGAGCTGATAGTCCATGCTGCTGCAAACGTCGTCGAACTGTTCGTGCAGATGGTTGTTGTCTTGCAAACGTCCCCATCTGTTGACTCAGGGATCGAGACGTGGCTGAACGATCCGTTACAACCATGGGGATAAGATGCCTGTCATCTCGACTGCTAGCGATACGAGGCCGTTGGGATCCAGCACAGCGTCCCGTATTACCCTCCTGAACCCACCGATTCCGTATTCTGCTAACAGTAACTGGATCTCGAGCAACTCGAGCAGCCATGTCGCGATACGATAAACCGCAATCGCGATAGGCTACAATCTGGCCTTTATCAAAGTCGGAAACGTGATGGTACGCATTTCTCCTCCTTACACGAGGCATCACAACAACGTTTCACCAGGCAACGCCGGTCAACTGCTGTTTCTGTATGAGAAATCGGTTGGAAACTTTCCTCACGTCAGCACGTTATAGGTGTCGCAACCGGCGCCAAACTTGTTTGAATGCTCTGGAAAGCTAATCATTTGCATATCACATCATCTTCTTCCTGTCTGTTAAATTTCGCGTCTGTAGCACGTCATCTTCGTGGTCTAGCAGTTTTAATGGCCTGTAGTGTACAATGTTAACGGTAAACCTAAAAGTTTTTATTTCTTCTCCTTGGACTTTAGTTTCTTCTCTAAGTTTCTTTTTTGTTTTGTTTCCTTTACTACTTGCTCGTTGTATAGCTCGCATAACATCGGGGATAGGCTTTTTTCACTCACTTCTCAACCACAGCTTCCCTTTCGAGTCCTACAGATCTTGTAACTGCAGCCTGGTTTCTGTACAAGTTGTGTTTAACGTTTGGCTTTCTGTATCTTATCCCTGTTATCGTCCCCTGCACATTGTCAAAAACTTTCTTTAAGTGTACAAGCGCTATAAACATGGGTTTGCTTTCTTTTAACTTATCTTCTAAGGTAAGTCGAAGGGTCGGTATACCCTCTCGTGTTCCTACATTTCTCGGGATCCAAAAATGACGTCGGCTGCTACAAGTTTTTCCCTTCTTCTGTAAATAATTCGTGTCAGTATTTTGCAACCATGGCTTATTAAACTGATAGTTCTGTATTATCCAGACTTGACAGCACCTGCATTTTTTGGAAATGGAATTATTAGATTCTTCCTGAAGTCTGATAGTAATTCGCCTATCTCATATACACGTGGTGTACGAAAACGTGAAAACACAAAACATGCTTTATACGGTGTAGGGAAACCATTGGCACCGGCCGGGGTGGCCGAGAGGTTCTAGGCGCTACAGTCTGGAACCGCGCGACCGCTACGGGCGCAGGTTCGAATCCTGCCTCGGACATGGATGTGTGTGATGTCCTTAGGTTAGTTAGGTTTAAGTAGTTAAGTTCTAGGGGACTGATGACCTCGGCAGTTAAGTCCCATAGTGCTCAGAGCCATTTGAACCATTTTTTTGGAAACCATTGACTGTCAAAACACCTTTCAGCTGTCTCAGAATGAATAAATGCAGTTCCTTTTTGGTTTTCAAGGGAATCTTGTACCATTTCTCCTCCAAAATAATAGCAAGTCGAGTAATTGTGATGGAGGAGAATAGCGGAGGAGGAGGAGGAGGAGGAGATTAGTGTTTAACGTCCCTTTGACAACGGGTTCACTAGAGACGGAGCACAAGCTCGGATTAGGGAAGGATGGGTAAGAAAATCGGCCGTGTCCTTTCAAAGAAACCATTCCGGCATTTGCCTGAAGCGACTTAGGGAAATCATGGAATATCCAAATTTGGATGGCCGGACGCAGGTTTGAACCGTTGCCCTTCCGAATGCGAGTCACGTGTGCAAACCAGGTGAATAGAGATCGCACACTCTTCTCTACAAAGTGGACCAAAAAGGCTCAATAATATTATGATCTGGTGCCTGTGGAGGCCAGGTGAAATACGAAAATCCATCCTCGTGCTCACAAAATCATCCTGGACGATGCGAGCTATGTGAACAAGGGCTCTGTCGTCTCAGAACACAGCATCACCATTGAGGAACAAATATTGTACCATGGAATGGACCTTATCAACCAAAATGGTCACAGAATCCCTGGCAGTAATGCGACCTCGTAGAGTAACGACGGGACCCATGGAATACCACAATGTGACTGCCAAATGGTCATTGAACCCCTGGCATTTTTCACTCTTGCGACGTAAACTCGGCCATAAGTTGGAAACAGTGGGAAAAACAAGACTCATCCGACCAAATGACAATCTCCCATTGCTCCATACTCCAGGTTTTATGGCTTCGGCAACCACGTTTCCCAGTAGCTAGCATTTGCATCACTGGTGAGTGGTTTTGGAATTACAATTCACTCTGCAATTCCCTGCTTATGGAGGTCTCTTAGTGGTGTTTTGGTGCTGACGGAGGTCGCAAGCCGGCCGCGGTGGCGGTGCGGTTCTACGCGCTTCAGTCCGGAACCGCGCGACTACTACGGTCGCAGGTTCGAATCCTGTCTCGGGCATGGGCGTGTGTGATGTCCTTAGGTTAGTTAGGTTTAAGTAGTTCTAAGTCTAGGGGACTGATGACCTCAGATGTTAAGTTCCATAGTGCTCAGACCCATTTGAACCATTATTGGAGGTCGGAAGTGCAACATTCAGTTCTGCAGTGACATTTTCAGCTGTGGTCCTCTTATTTTTCGCCACAATGCCCTTAAGTGACCGTCCGTCACGATCACTCAACGCACAGTTTCGCCCATGTTATGGTTAAAATGGCTCTGAGCACTATGGTACTTAACATCTGAGGTCATCAGTCCCCTAGACTTAGAACTACTTAAACCTAACTAACCTAAGGACATCACACACATCCATGCCCGAGGCAGGATTCGAACCTGCGACCTTAGCAGCAGCGCAGTTCCGGACTGAAGTGCCTAGAACCGCTCGGCCACATCGGCCAGCGTCCATATTATGACTAAATTGTAGTTCTCTTTCCGCTTTTCCTGTGCGCAATATAAACCTTGAAACACCAAACACATCAGCTACCGTGGTTACGTAAGCACCCACCGTACAAGCACCAACAAGTTTCCCACTCTCGAATACACTGAACTGCGACATAACTACTCAGAACATAGCTCTGACCACGACCGACAGTTGCGATGTATCGAGGATATTGCACAGATGCCGTTCGTGGTCGAATACAACAGCACTACCTGCTGACTTGTCTAGCACCTGCATTTATTATCAAGAATGCGGTGTTTCCACATTTTTGTTTATCCCTTGTATCTTCCGTCATTGCGGGCTCTCCCAAACAACGTCAGTAATTCTGAGGAAGTGTCGTCTATTCCAGGGGCCTTGTTTCGGCTTAGTTCCTTTAGTGCCGTGTCAAATTCTGCTCGTAGCATCGTATCTTTCAACTCATCTTAATCTACTTTCTCTTCCATTTATACACCGACGGAAAAAATAATCATAGCATCATAAAATAATTAATGTAGAGTAATGAAATTTTGGGACTACATTTTTCTAGGTAACACATTTAAGTGATTAATATTGCAAGCTCACAGGCTAATGTAAGCGCGATATGCCATTGCAAATGTGAAATGCTGGTACATTGATAACCGGTGTAACCGCCAGAAAGTAAAATACAAGCATACAAACGTGCATGAATTGTGTCGTGCATGTGCCGGATGTCAGACTGTTGGATGGAGTTCCATGCCTCTTGCACTTGGTCGGTCAGTACAGGAACTGTTAATGCTGTTTGTGGATGACGCTGCAGTTGTCGTCCGTTATGCGCTCGATTGGAGACAGACATGGTGATCGAGCGAGGCAAGACAAGAAGTCGACAATCTGTACAGCATGTTGGGCTACAACAGCGGTATTTGGGTGAGCGTTATCCTACTGGAAAACACCCCCTGGAACGCCTTTTATGAATGACAGCACAACAGGTCGAATTACTAGACCGACGTACAAATCTGCAGTCAACATGCGTGGAATAATTACGAGAGTGCTCCTGCCGTCATACGAAATCGCTCCGCACACCATAGCTCCAG
Source organism: Schistocerca americana (assembly GCF_021461395.2). Taxonomy (NCBI): domain Eukaryota; kingdom Metazoa; phylum Arthropoda; class Insecta; order Orthoptera; family Acrididae; genus Schistocerca; species Schistocerca americana. The sequence continues at coordinate 909,454,032 of NC_060130.1, forward strand.
GTATAGGTCAAGAGTGTCTTAGCATGCAGAATGGTTGGTTACAGGACCTCAACTGGCCCCCTTATAACCAACACACGGCCATCACTGGCACCGGCGCAGAGCCAGCTTTCATCAGAAAACACAACAAACCTCCACCTGTCCTCCTATGTGCTCTCGCTGGACACCACAGAAGTCGAAAATGATGGTAGTTTCGGATCGGTAGAATGTACGCTACATGGCGTCTGGCTCGGAGCTATTCTTGCAGTAACCGATTTGTGACAGTTCTTTCTATCATTGTAGTGCTATCTGCTGCTCAAATTGCTGCTGCAGATGCAGTACGATGCGCAGAGCTGTACGCCGAACACGATGCTATTCTGTCTCGGTAGTGCCACGTGGCCGTCCAGAGCTTGATCTTCATGCGACCGTACATTCTCGTGACCACCGCTGCCAGCAGTCACAAACAGTGGCTACAACCCGGCCAAATCTTCCTACAGTATCGCAGAAGGAACATCTAGCTTCTCGTAGCCCTATTACACGACCTCATTCAAACTTAGTGAGATGTTGATGATGCGCCTTTGTCGCCTTAAAGGCATTATTGACTAACATCAGCTCACCACGTCCAAGCTCACACCATTACAGCATACAGGGTGTCCAGAAAAGGACTCCCTGATTTCAAAATTAAATATCTCGAAAACAAATATCGATAGAGGAATGCAGTAAACGGTATGTTTATTGTGAAAGCTGTGAGAAGTTTATACAGCAGTTTGAAATAATAGTTACAAAAGCTGCTAACAGATGGCGCTGTACGCTGTACAGCTCATATCAGTATACATAAGTGAAATAATCGTATGAAAACAATCTTCGCAAGCAATCACATCGCAATGTTTTCAAAATGTTCACCATTGGCACTACAGAGGTGGCGCAAACGAAGAATGAAATTCGCCATCAGATTTCGTAGTGTCTCAACCGAAATGGATTCACATGCCGATTCAAGCTCGTCCAGCGTGGCGGGATGCCTCGGGTAGACCATCTCTTTCACTGTGCCCCACAAAAAAAAAATCACAGGGAGTCAAATCCGGCGAATATGGAGGCCAATCCATGACTGCACCAGTAAATTTGGGATATTCCAAAGCAATGACTCGATTCCCGAAGTATTCCTCAAGAAAGCGAAACACTTGTTCGGTCCGATGTGGTCGGGCTCCATCTCGCATAAGCCATTCAGTACCTGGTCGATCCTCTAACGCTTGCTGTGTGGCGACAAATCGTTCCAAATTGCAACGTAACGTGCACCAGTGACCGTTTCTCGAATGAAAAAAGGGCCAATAATGCCTCTGCTGCATACTGCAGCCCACACAGTAACTTTAGGAGAATACAGGGGTTTCGCTTCACACCAATACGGCTTTTCGGAACCCCAAAATCGCCAGTTCTGCTTATTCACGTAACCATTCAGGTGGAAGTGTGCTTCATCTGTAAACCAGGTGCAGCCAACATCAAATCCTTCACTATCAATCATTGTGAGTATCTGATTAGCAAAGGCAACCCTTTGTTGCACAGCTCGTACGGGTATGGTCTGGTGTGTTTGAATTTGGAATGGAAACATGTGTAGGCTCTTTCTCAGTATTTTCTGCGTGCTGGAACGCTTCAAACCAGTCTCAGATGCAATTCTACGGACGGATGACATTGGATTTCGCTGAATAATTCGAGAAACTGTGGCGATATTTTCAGGCGTAAGTGCGGTTTGCTTGCGGCCAACATGCCCCACTAGATCATCAGTTACGCTGCCTGTTCGTTGAAATTTTGCGAAGAGTGTACGAATGGTTTTCGCATCGGGTCCTTTTGGAACATTAAATCGTGCTTGAAGACTTCGCCTTGTTGCCGTAGGACTCTCTTCTAACCTGTGGTACTCTAAAACCATGTACTCCATTGAACAACGCGTTTTTCTGGTGCTAATCTCTTCCTTCGGTACGCTAACCTCCTTTGACGTTTCAATAGTGGAACTGATCGCTCTGGGCTTCGGATCACTATTTATACTAGGCCTTACGTATGGCGATTACAGCGCCATCTGTTAGCAGCTTTTGTAACTATTATTTCAAACTGCTGTATAAACTTCTTACAGCTTTCACAATAAACATACCGTTTACTGCGTTCCTCTATCGATCTTTATTTTCGAGATATTTAATTTTGAAATCAGGTAGTACTTTTCTGGACACCCTGTATATTCAAAGCAAACCTAATTTGCGTCCTCATGGTGGCGCTTCTTCGCCGCTCATACGCTACTGGGACGAAGTATGAGTAAACAGCATCTTTCAAATGTAGGGACACAGCTTTCACAATAAACATACCGTATACTGCATTCCTCTATCGATCTTTGTTTTCGAGATTTTAATTTTGAAATCAGGGAGTCCTTTTCTGGACACCCTGTATATTCAAAGCAAACCTAATTTGCGTATGGTGGCGCTTCTAGCGCCGCTCATACGCGACTGGGACGAAATATGAGTAAACATCATCTTTCAAATGTAGGGACACGCCTACCAACTTTCGTTTATGTCGCACAAATCCTTCTAGGTGTTGCGACTTTTTTTCGTTAGTGTATAATATTGTCTTCAAGTTCACTTCGCTTGTAGAGGCCCCATCTGAATTTTTTATATTCATACAGTTGATCCACTTTCCTCCAAAGGTCTGCTTAATTTTCCTGTAGTCGGTATCTATCTTTCCACTAGTTAGACATTCAAGGTGTTAAAAGCGATAAATGCCAGAAAACGAATCCTGGAATCGATCAATGATCTGACCCCGAACTTTTGATTTGGTTGTCTACGGTCGTAGGTTCGAATCCTGCCTCGGGCATGGATGTGTGTGATGTCCTTAGGTTAGTTAGGTTTAAGTAGTTCTAAGTTCTAGGGGACTGATGATCTCAGATGTTAAGTCCCATAGTGCTCAGAGCCATTTGAACTTAACATCTGAGGTCATCAGTCCCCTAGACTTAGAACGACTTAAACCTAACTAACCTAAGGACATCACATATATCCGTGCCCGAGGCAGGATTCGAACCTGCGATCGCAGCAGCAGCGCGGTTCCGGATTGATTCACCTAGAACCGTTCGGCCACAGCGGCCGGCTCTCATTAAGTGTGTTGCCAGCAACAATAGGGGCTGCAGTTTATAATGACCTCTATCTGAGATAATTCGGCAAAAAGCGTAAAAGTACAGTCTCATGGAAATGTGCATACTGGTAGCTTCATGTGAGAGAATGGAGAGGGATATACGGGTGTTACATGTATGAAGCACAATAACCGCATAACCACGTATCTACTAGAATGACTGTTGATATGTGCTAAATGAGTCCTTGCGGATCTCGCAAGGTGCTAGGTACACTGACTGTGCAGATAGGCGCCACCACGATTTGCCCAGATACAGCGCGAGTAAGCGTGAGGCGGTATACGACGTAAAGCTAGCGCGTTAGACGCGTGGGCCGCCCACAACGATGACTGAGAGGCTTCCTCGCTTCAGCCGTCAGCGGGATAGCTGCTGCGCAAGCACCGTCAGCGCTCGAGATTGCAGCATAAGTCATGACTCTTGTGTTTCTCTTATTTTGGCAGGGACTAGCGCCCAGATGAGGCGCCATGGAAGAGAGCACGTTTCTATTAGACCACGAGGATGCGGGCCGCGAATTCAGCAGCACGTGCCCGTTGCTGCAGGTACGTTGCGCATGACGCACTTCTAGTGCACTGGTGATGGAGTCTGTGTGGTGAAGGATTTGGCCTTACAAATGGCGAAACATAGAATTTACAAATGCCGTTTTCTCCGTGTGTATAAAACCTACTGACGAACCGAGATAAAAAGAAATTTCAATCATCCATCGGAATATTTCATAACGTCAATAGGTAAGATGAATGCAACACCGATAACTAGAGTTATTTTTAAAAGAACTCCCTCATATGTGCCATACTTCCCGAAGGTATCCAGGCCTGGGTTGTGGTACAAGTACTGATATTTTTATCTGATACGAAGCTACCTAAGATGTCTGTTTCTATTTTTTGTTAATTTACAGTATCGTAATGGCAATGATAGGTACACCAGTAATGAGTGTTCTCTGATATTAAACCACCAATTGTCGTTACCATTATATTTTCGTTATTATTATTCTTTTGAGTTCTGTATTCACACAGTGCAATCGGTATGATATTTCTGCCTCATGCAAGAGAGCATTAATTTATTTTTATAATAAAGGCTTCGAACCGGAGTCCGACGCCATTACTAATTATCAAGCGAAGTCGTTTTTCCTTGATTTGATATTAGTAAATAGGCAAAAGTCTATGTGTGTAAAAAGGCTACTTATTTGTCCTCTACGGCCAGTTTTAAGTAGTAAATGTGTACAGATAACTTAGAAATATACACAAAATGTTAATGTTAAATCTGCAGATGTACATGAATTATGAGCTGCCGGTATATAATGCAAAACCTATTTAACGCGCAGTGTTTACGAATTTCGGTAGAGGGCGAAGTCAGCTAATTGCGTCAGAACCATATACGTTTTAAAACATAAATAAAAACACAACTAATCAGTCAGTATGTTTTACGTCCTTTTTATTTACGAAGTGTTTTGCGGGTTTTTCCCCGTCATCAGTGGCAGTTCCGGTGCTTACCTTTTGTGCATTGCTTCTCGGAAACCAACGACATCGAAATATCTAGATTGTTTAAGGTTTATATCTTTGGTTGGAATCGGGATAATGAAGTATATGACGATGGGGCAAAGCCTCCGAAACGCGTCATTGATAAAAGGGAACAGTTACGGTAACAGACTCTCAAACATGTGTATGTGCAAAGCTATAGACTTTTTACAATGATTAAATGTAAATAGAGAAAAATTACTTAATGATTTATTTTTTCTTCGCTTATCCATGTTTCACCACCTCGTATACTTAGTTTAGTAGTTATGGGGGGAAAAGGACCCATAAAAGTACTCGACCGCCACTTTAAGTAATTAAACGTTTTGATAGATACTAAGAAATAGTTCGAAGATAAGAGAAAATAAAATGATTTTTACTTAACCGTTCTTCTACTTCATACATAAAAAGTGTGGTGACGTGTGATTTGTGTGTGAGTGTTTTGTGTGTGCACGTCACGAAGCGGAACTCTAGGGTTGCACAGGAAGATCCTTCGTGCACCAATACCCTTGTTAATTAAATGTGTTTCTTAGATTTTGATTTTTCATTGTGGTCGGTGGTATTACAAATGTTGCGGGATGCATAGATTTCAGGGTTCCTCTCACACTCATGTTGCAAGAAATGTCGTTCTCTTTGTAACTGAGGGATGCAGATTATGAGTGTTCGAAGTTCTTACAATCTAAATATGTTTGCAGCTGTCGCTGAGATTATGGGAGGGAGAGATAGGTAGGTGGTAGAAAGAGAGAAAGCGAGAACAGTGAACACACGAATTTTCATTTTGTGTAAAGATGCTGTATTCGATATGGGCTCTCAGATGCACAGCTTCCACTGGCAATAAAGCAAAGCCCATATAGAAGTCGCAGCTTCCTTACACTGATACTTATACTAACTTCTTTATTTTCTATCCTCTGAAGACATCCCGGATATCAGTTATGTTCTATTCTGAGAATTGTTGGAGGATTTTGTTGAGTAAATCATTGGGTTAGAGTCAAATCTGTGTGAGAGAATAGGTGAGACAAGAGGTTTGTTTGCTACTGATAAAAAGGGAGATTAGAGTTTGTCTCATCAACGACAGGGTCATTAGAAATGGGGAACAAGCTCGGATAAGACATGGACGGGGAAGAAAATCGTCCGTGTCTTTTCCAAATAAATCATCGCGGCATTTGCCTTAAGCAGTTTAAGGGAACCTAGATCTGGATGGTCAGTCTGAGATCCGAACTGCCACTGTCTTACCTCCGCACCACCTTGCTCAGTTGTTTGATAATTTCGGGTGGTTGGTTCAAGAAGGAACGAGGATGAGTGATAACAAGGTGCTGACCTAGGAAAGGTGATAACTTTTCCACCGAAATGGAATCTGGAACGTACGGAAAGGAGTCCTTTGTTGTAGGGTGTGGGAGTTCTCAAACAGCCTAATGTTTTGCACTGACATTACAGTCTAGTAGATAATTTTTTTCAGTTTGTCTTTTCAGAGGGCTCTGTCTATTGAACGATCTGGTACATTACATTCGGAATCGTGGGACAGGTTATCGACTGGGTTTTTGTGAGACAGTGGGTGTGAAGCGGTTGGAGGTATTGCTGGTGACAGGACGATGATGATGTTTGGTTTGTGGGGCGCTCAACTGCGCGGTCACTAGCGCCCGTACAAAGTCTCAGTTTTCACACAGTCCAATTTTTTCACATTCCAATCTAATCACTGTCACGAGTGATGATGATATGATGAGGAAAACGCAAACACCCAGTCCCCGGGCTGAGAAATTCCCCTACCCGACCAGGAATCGAACACAGGACCCCGTGATCCAGAGGCTGCAGCGCTAGTCACTTTTTTTTCCGTTGGTGATCGTTGTGTTTGGTCGTTGCGGACGTCACATGGCATCCGTTAAAGTTCGTTTGTTGATCCTTCCACTCAGTTTTTTATGACAGAGGCCAACCACCTCTCTGACCGAACACGCTGAGCTACCGCGCCGGCGCCACTAGACCACGAGCTGCGGACTGGTGACAGGAGAGTTCAAGTTTGAGTATTGCTTGTCAAGAAGGAATACTATTCAAAGGAAGCTAAGCTTGCAGTGGTGTTCTTGATAGGGCCGACCTTGTGTCTGGGTTGATTTATGAAACCCGCATTCGCGATAGTGATTCAATCAGTAAATAGCCGAAGTAGGTAGAACCGAACTATTAGATAAGCGGAGAGATTTCCGCGTTTCCAGTTGGTGTGGGTGTTCATTTACTGTTCAGTTTTCTGTTGCGGATTTCTTGAGCTCTTTCCTTAATGAGTATGGTATGCACAGGTGGAATTATCTGGGAATGCTTTCCAAAATATGAAAATCACTCATTTGGTAGAAGGTAATAGATATATTTTGTAAGACTCTGGAATAGAAGTGAGGATTTTATAGTGACAGAACACTTTAACACTTTTCCAGCTACAAGTGCTGTAGTTGTTAATGGAGCTGATGCGGATGGTTTTGAAGTGGAAATGAGAATTGTCACTGCTGTTGTTACTCTTGTAGGAGTAGGTAACGACTCTTCTGCAGGTGCTGATGTTGCTGCTGCTGCTAATGATGATGATGAACCAGAAGGGAGATGAAGCAGAAAAGGAGAATATATTTTATAAGAAAATTACGAGCTCTAAAGCCGTGGAAGAATGTGTGTATATGAGAGTAGCGATTGCTGTTTGTGATTTGTATTATGGGTAATTCTGTAGATGGACTCAGCGGTGGCTATAGGATGGTATTGGGTGGCGCCGGTTTATGTGGTTTGGGACAGTGAAGGGTATTATTAAGAAGAAAGGTTCAGTTAAGATCTGTTGACGTGGCGTAAAACAATAAACTGTAGCCACAGCAGCGATGGCTTAACATTGATAGCCGCTGTGTAGATCCGGACGTAGGCATATATTTTCTGGAGACTACTAACAGCGTCGCTTCATGCCAAGAGATCGACAACAATGATGATGAACTGCGCGACTTCACGGAATAATGAAATACGAAGACAAGGATACAGACGATATGCTACTGCACACAAAAAAAAATAAATTCTTGCCGATACTGGCTAAAAGATGAAGTTCGGAATTCATTGCTCCTCTAGGGTCTTCTGCAATATATTCATATGTGTAGGGGAGTCTTCTTAGCCTGCGATCTAGCTCTGCTTTGAACGTTTACATCTCTCATGTTCTGGAGGTTTAATTTAAATGCTTCATATACAAATAATGCAAGAATTTCCGCACCTGGATTAGTGTTCAGAGTTTGAATAAATACTAACAGAAATTACCTGTGTACAACTATGTTACTCCTGATACGTTTGCAACACTGCTTGATGCTCGTGCTTTGTACCAATATGCACATACTGCTTTCGTATAGCTCCTCCAGCACCTAAAAATATTTTGAACGAGCGAATAGAGGAACTGCACATGAGGCACTGTAGTTTTCGGAAAATTACATTTGCGAATACGTATAGTAGAAGTTGCACAAAACGCATAGCATTTGAAGAAAAGCATATCTAAAAAGGATCACAATGCTGGACAGATGATTTCGTGAAATACAGTTTTGCCGTGCCCTGTTGGTTTGATGTGTTATTGATTAAACTTTGACGTATGAATTCCAAGGTTAAAGGTACGATGAGCGGTTGGAAACGCTTTTCGAATTTGAAAAACTCGAAGTTCAATGACGATATGATTATTACTTACAGAGAATTGCTGATTAATTTCCATTTGGTACAATTAATAACGACTTGCCTCGAGGTTCTTAGAACTACAAATTACTGTCTTTAAATAAATTGCAACACATTCAGTTGGTGTCCCCATTTTTTACGACTGACCGTCACCGTAAGCACTGCACTGCCCCTATCATGGACCCTTCAGTCCTCATTAGATCATGCTCGAGCTTTTCAATCAACGTGTAGATGACTCTGTGACCCCACATACGTGCGTAATGTGCAAGGACAATGGGCTACGTAGCTTAGAATACGATTTCCCCCGCAGATATGATGCGAGCCCCGGTATCGTACACAATAAACCACAGCCCATATCCGGAATCAAGTGGCTCAAACTGACAGATATACACTACTGGCCCTTAAAATTGCTACACCACGAAGATGTGCTACAGACGCGATATTTAACCGACAGGAAGAAGATGCTGTGATATGCAAATGATTAGCTTTTCAGACCATTCACACAAGGTTGCGCCAGTGGCGACACCTACAACGTGCTGGCATGAGGAAAGTTTCCAACCGATTTCTCATACACAAACAGCAGTTGACCGGCATTGTCTAGTGAAACGTTGTTGTGATGCCTCGTGTAAGGAGAAGAAATGCATACCATCACGTTTCCGACTTTGATAAAGGTTGGATTGTCGCCTATCGCGATTGCGGTTTATCGTATCTCAACATTGCTGCTCGCGTTGGTCGAGATCCAATGACTGTTAGCAGAATATGGAATCGGTGGGTTCAAGAGGGTAATACGGAACGCCGTGCTGGATCCCAACGGCCTCGTATCACTAGCAGCCGAGATGACAGGCATCTTATCCCCATGGCTGTAACGGATCGTGCAGCCACGTTTCCATCCCTGAGTTAATAGCTGGGGACGTTTGCAAGACAACAACCATCTGCACGAACAGTTCGACGACGTTTGCAGCAGCATGGACTATCAGCCCCGAGACCATGGCTGCTGTTGCCCTTGACGCTGCATCACAGACAGGAGCGCCTGCGATGGTGTACTCGACGACGAACCTGGGTGCACGAATGGCAAACGTCATTGTTTCGGATGAATCCAGGTTCTGTTTACAGCATCATGATGGTCGCATCCGTGTTTGGCGACATCTCGGTGAACGCACATTGGAAGCGTGTATTCGTCATCGACATACTGGCGTATCACCCGGCGTGATGGTATGGGGTGCCATTGGTTACACGTCTCGGTCACCTCTTGTTCGTATTGACGGCACTTTGAACAGTGGACGTTACATTTCAGATGTGTTACGATCCGTGGCTCCACCCTTCATTCGATCCCTGCGAAACCCTACATTTCAGCAGGATACTGCACGACCGCATGTTGCAGGTCAAAGGTGGCCGAGCAACTGGCTCCTCACAATACGCCACCCACTACTCTTGCTGAACTGTGGGTGGTATCGTGTTAAAGCTGCATGGGCAGCTGTACCTGTACACGCCATCCAAGCTATGTTTGACTCAATGCCCAGGCGTATTAAGGCCGTTATTACGGCCAGAGGTGGTTGTTCTGGGTACTGATTTCTCTGGATCTGTGCATCCAAATTGCGTGAAAATGTAATCACATGTCAGTTCTAGTATAATATATTTGTCCAATGAATACCCGTTTATCATCTGCATTTCTTCCTGGTGTAGCAATTTTAATGGCCAGTAGTGTACTTCTCCGCTGCGATGTTGTCCGCGAGTGACTCTAATTTAGACTTTTATCCATTTAAGTGATAATTCCAGACACTGCACCATAGATAGGAACAGTGAATTCACTCCACATCGTTTCGAATATATAGGCCGAAGTATCTGATCGACGTACGAAGCATAAATTTTCCGTTGTGCTGAGTTCAAACAAGAGAACTCGTTTACGTATTCTGGTATGCGTTACGTAACAACTCGACTGGTCTCGGGGCACTTAGCTATAATTACAACAGATGAAGTCCTTCTATAGGTCGTTCTGGGTTTCGCTGTATTCGTCTCTCTACGAGGAAACAGAAACATCACGCGATAAATGTTTACAAGTTTTATTAATAATGGCTAGCGATGTCATATGTACGAGTGCATGCTGAAAAGTAATACCTCCGAATTTCTGGTGAAAACTTTCAAAGCTTTTTAAATCATTATTATCATTCTCGCGTCAGAAGCATGCAGGTACATGTACATACGTTTTATACAGTTATGATTAAATTACTTTTGACCAAAACTTGGCCACTTCCAGTGCATTTTCTGTTGCTTGTTGAAGATCATCTTCTGTACAGGAGACTGGGCACAATCGATACCGAAGAATGTGCCGAATTGTTTGTTCTTCTCCACAGTCACACCGCATATCATTTGGATCAGTGTATTCCCATCTTGCCAAGTTAACCTTCTCACTCTGTTCAGGGACTTCCAAGTTGTCCATTCCTCGTCATGGCCTGGAGGTAAAGCTTCAACAAATTTTTTCCAACCAGGGGGAAGGTAGGTTGTAGCCTTCCATAGTTGTAACACATATACCTGAGCCCTTTTCAGGACCACAGTTTACGTTTATATCTATTAACGTAGAAGGCATAACACCGGCCAAAGAAGAACTGCTACGAGAACTATGCAGTCAGCACTAGTGCCATACGCTGTGCATACAGGAGCTTTTTAAATGAAACAGTTATTAACATTCTACATCTCTATTCTTCGTGTGTACATATTTGCAACCCTTTGCCGTGAGAAGGTTCCGAATTGTAGCGTGTAACATGGCGATGTGTAACGTAACTATGCCGGTGCTTCAGAAAGAGCGTGCTGTAATCGAATTTTGAATTCGAAGAGTTCGTCCACGTATGGAGCACCCTGTCCTTCAGCATGACAATGCTAAACCACACATGAGCGCTGCGACAACTGCAACAATCCGACGCCTTGGGTTCACTGTCATCGATCACGCTCCGTACAGTCCCGATTTGGTCCCATACGATTATCATATGTTTCTAGAACTTAAAGAACACCTTCGAGGAGTTCATTTTAATAGTAATGAAGTGGTGCAGGCATAGGTGAGGTTGTGGCTCCGTCAACAAAGTCAGCCATCCTACAGTGACGGTATCAACAAACTGGTCTCTCGTTGAAAGAAATGTGTTCACCGCCGAGATGGCTATGGTAAGGAATAAATATGAAGACGTGAAGAATAAAGGTGTAGAATATTAAATAACGTTTTTTTGATTTAAAAAGCCGTAAGATTTTTCACATAAAAAAATCGGAACCATTATTTTTCAACACGCTCTCGTATATTGTGAACGGCATTTATCTTATGAATTTTCGGAAACGTGCACAATATGTCAGTTTGGGAAACCAGTTTCTCGCCTGGAATAATTTCTTGACAAAGGACACCTCTTCCTGTCTTCTGTGGCAGATCGCTGTCGGTGCTTTACATTACCACTTCAGGACATACAAATACTTCCAAAAAACAAGTTAGCTTTACTTCCTATCCATAACTAAACATTGTGTGCAAGTTATCACAAAGATAATGGAGAACAGAAATCGGTTGCGAAACCAGTCGTTTTATTAGAGCAGATCTATGTTTCAGCAATCACATAGTCATCTTCAATGCACATAAGAGCAGGTGACATTAATCCAAAGTGTCACGTAGTAAATAATATTGCTTGATGTAGAACATACAGGAGTGTAATATGAACTCTCGATCGATTGCTGTTTTGTCGTCCATTGTCTACATTCAACGATCGCTGCGCACAGCGGGATCATATGGATTCTAATCCAGTTACCACAAAGACTCATTTATTTATTTATTCATTTATCTGGTATCGCGTGACCTGCCATCTAGTGTCTGAGGTAGGAGGTGTTTTCTGAATATTAACTTATACTTCAGCGTGTTCTTGCAGTGACTATTTGATTCCTCAGTCTCCTAAGAAAGCTGAAGCATATGATACTTAATACAACTCAATCTAAAGTGGAATTAATTTTCAGGTTTTTTTGATATTATTTGTGTGTTACCCCCATTCCCCCGGCAAGTGGGAGGGTTCAGATGGTGGGGGCGGAAGCCAGTCTTTGAATAAAACAATTAAAATGACATCAAAATACATTGATAGCAGTAAAACCAATGACACGAAACTTGATGATATGTTGCCGATGTGTGTTGTTTTGAACATAGGGAGGTGAGTGTAATGCTGTAACTACTGCGATACCAAACTTCGATTCTGCGAAAGTGCGTCGGTATCAAGGCGCCGCAGATATAATCGTACAATGTTGCGCGCTCATGGAAATTTAAAATCTTGGCTGCGTCATTTCCTGTCCGTCACAAATGTTCCACTCAGACATTCCTGTTTTACTCTGTTCCAAGGTGAAGGCGCTGTCATTCTAGGCAGCTAAGATGCTTTTTATGTTTTTCCCTGCGGGTTTTCCTTTCCGCGCCTCAGGGCAGAAGCGACCAGTCGTCGCTCTGATTGCGCACATTTCTCGGAAGCGGACAATTCTCCTTCACATTACACCTGCAGACCGCCTTAGGGTGACGAAACAACGGGATGATGCTCCCTATGCTTTCTGTTAATGGGAACCTTGTATTTCATTTTTCATTACTTACGCCAAACGCAGGTCTTCATTCGTCATAGGAAAGTACGCTTCCCTTCCCCCTAAGCACACTTAATAAAGATGTCCTCAACCGAAATTTGAGTTGATCACTGCAGTGCTTCGCTGGGCGTCGTTCTACTGTAGTTGGTTTACCCATGCTATCCACCGACCTGGAACATACCCAACAAGTTACAGGGAGGGGGACCTACAGTTCAACTTGGCGCTAGCGTAACTTCACGTTAGTAAACGACTGCGAGGAGCGAACAAGCTATAGGTAAACTTGGGATCGAATCAAGGACCTTTTATTTAATAGTGTGGAGCGTACTCATCCAGCCGCGATGTTACTGAATTTCGAACAGCTGTAAGGAATATTGTTTTTATTACATATTCAGTGCAGACTGCGAATATTTCGTCCGTTGGTCATAATCACATATCTATGTACACCTGACAGAAGGTATCTCGGAAAAATCATGCGATGAAAATGGCAATGTAGAAAAATGCTGCGCTACATAGCCTAATTGTAACGAAATATTTGTATCAGAAGGTTTACATTGAGAAGTGATGATAGCCAACGGCCCAAAGTACACTACTGGCCATTAAAATTGCTACACCACGAAGATGACGCGCTACAGACGCGAAATTTAACCGACAGGAAGAAGATGCTGTGATATGCGAATGATTAGCTTTTCAGACCATTCACACAAGTTTGGCGCCGGTTGCGACACCTATAACGTGCTGACGTGAGGAAAGTTTCCAACCGATTTCTCATACAGAAACAGCAGTTGACCGGTGTTGCCTGGTGAAACGTTGTTGTGATGCCTCGTGTAAGGAGGAGAAATGGGTACCATCACGTTTCCGACTTTGATAAAGGCCGGATTGTAGCCTATCGCGATTGCGGTTTATCGTATCCAGACATGGCTGCTCGAGTTGGTCGAGATCCAGTGATTGTTAGCAGAATACGGAATCGGTGGGTTCAGGAGGGTAATACGGAACGCCGTGCTGGACCCCAACGGCTTCGTATCACTGGCTGTCGACATGACAGGCATCTTATCCTCATGGCTGTAACGGATCGTGCAGCCACGTCTCGATCCCTGAGTCAACAGATGGGGACGTTTGCAAGACAACAACCATCTGCACGAACAGTTCGACGACGTTTGCAGCAGCATGGACTATCAGCTCGGAGACCATGGCTGCGGTTACCCTTGACGCTGCATCACAGACAGGAGCGCCTGCGATGGTGTACTCAACGACGAACCTGGGTGCACGAATGGCAAAATGTCATTTTTTCGGGTGAATCCAGGTTCTGTTTACAGCATCATGATGGTCGCATCCGTGTTTGGCGACATCGTGGTGAACGCACATTGGAAGCGTGTATTCGTCATCGACATACTGGCGTATCACCCGGCGTGATGGTATGGGGTGCCATTGGTTACACGTCTCGGTCACCTCTTGTTCGTATTGACGGCACTTTGAACAGTGGACGTTACATTTCAGATGTGTTACGATCCGTGGCTCTACCCTTCATTCGATCCCTGCGAAACCCTACATTTCAGCAGGATACTGCACGACCACATGTTGCAGGTCCTGTACGGGCGTTTCTGGATACAGAAAATGTTAGACTGCTGCCCTGGCCAGCACATTCTCTAGATCTCTCACCAATTGAAAACGTCTGGTCAGTGGTGGCCGAGCAACTGGTTCGTCACAATACGCCAGTCACTACTCTTGATGAACTATGGTATCGTGTTGAAGATGCATGGGCAGCTGTATTTGTGCACGCCATCCAAGCTCTGTTTGACTCAATGCCCAGGCGTATCAGGGCCGTTATTACGGCCAGAGGTGGTTGTTCTGGGTACTGATTTCTCAGGATCTGTGCATCCAAATTGCGTGAAAATGTAATCTCATGTCAGTTCTAGTATAATATATTTGTCCAGTGAATACCCATTTATCATCTGCAGTTCTTCTTGGTGTAGCTATTTTAATGGCCAGTAGTGTATAATACAAGGACCAGTCACACTAATGTGATTCCCACGTATGTTCGACGTCAACGTGAAGTAACCATTCAGAGACGGCAGGCACTAGCAGCTCAGGGTATATAAAACGCGTTTGGGGGATGCAGAAAACAGTTTAGTCGTTGCCATAATGCGGAAACGGAGCGATTTATTTAACGTCGAAAGGGGCAGGATTATTGGCTTTCGGGCCAAGAATGGAAGCATATTCGAAATGGCGAAGTCTGGAAACCGTTCGCGTACCACCGTGGTTAAAGTGTACCGTGAATGGCAAAATAACGCCATACAAACGCGGCGCCGAGGCAACTGTGGTGCACAACGGGCCATAGATGACAGGGGTTAACGACGGCTGCGGAGATGTGTACGGGCGAATAGACGTGCAACTGTTGAGCGACTGACCACCTAGATGAACCAAGGGCTACCAACAGTAACTCCTCAACGACAGTTCAGCGAATCTTTCTGCGTAATGGCCTAAGCAGTAGGCGACTGGGTCGTGCACCCATGCAGACTGCTGTTCATCAGCGACGAAGGCTGGAATTTACACGCCCATACGGCAACTGGACGTCCACTTACTGGTGACACGTGGCCTCTCCAGGTGCATCACATTTTATACTCCATCGGACAGATGGCCGTTGATGTGTATGTCCCTGCAACAATCGACGTACTTGCCCAGACCAGAGCAGGAAGCATTATGGTCTGTGGAATATCTTCACAACATTCTTTGGGTGATCTCGCCGTTCTGAAAGGCGCAATAATCAAGACAAGAATGCTTCTATCTTTGGGGGCTTACCCATCCCTTCATGCAGTTGGTTTTCTTCCCCTAGCACGATGGCATCTATCAGAAGGACAATGCAACGTATCACGTAGCTCATAGTGTACATGCGAGGTTCTGAGAGCACCAGGATGAGTTTACTGTACTCCCCTGGCTTCCAAACTCCCCAGATTTAAACCCAGTCGAGAATCTGTGGGACACCTTGATCGGGCTGTTCGTGCCATGAATTCCCAACCTGAAACCTAGCGAAGCTAGGGACAGCATTTGAGTCGGTATGGTTCCATATCCCTGTACCTTTCAGAACCTCATTCATTCTCTTCCTGCACGTCCGCTCTGCAAAAGGTCGTTATTCAGGCTTCTAATAGGTGACCACGTTGTTGTTGTTGTGGTCTTCAGTCCGAAGACTGGTTTGATGTAACTCTCCATGCTACTGTATCTTGTGCAAGCCTCTTCATCTCCGAGTGACTACTGCAACCAACACGCTTCTGAATCTGCTTACTGTATTGATCTCATGGTCTCCCTCTACGGCTTTTGTCCCCAACGCTTCCGTCCAGTACTACATTGGTGATCCCTTGATGTCTCAGAATGTGTCGTACCAACCGATCCCTTCTAGTCAGGTTGTGCCACAAATTTCTTTTCTCTCCAGTTCTATTCAGTACCTCCTCATTAGTTACGTGATCTACCCATCTAATTTTCAGCATTCTTCTGTAGCACCAAATTTCGAAAGATTCTATTCTCTTCTTGTCTTAACTGCTTATCATCCATGTTTCACTTCCACACATGGCTACACTCCACACAAATACCTTCAGAAAAGACTTCCTGACACTTAAATCTACACTCGATGTTAATAAATTTCTCTCCTTCAGAGAAGCCTTTCTTGCCATTGCCAGCCTACATTTTATAGCCTCCCTACTTCGACCATCATCAGTTACTTTGTTGCCCAAGTAACAAAACTCATCTACTGATTTCAATGTCACATTTCCTAATCTAATTCCCACAGCATCACCTGATTTCATTCCACTACATTTCATTATCCCCTTTTTGCTTTTGTTGATGTTCATTTCATATCCTCCTTTCAACACACTGTTCATTCCGTTCAACTGCTGTTCCAAGTCCTTAGCTGTCTCTGACATTATTACTACGTCATTCGCAAGCCTAAAGAATTTTATTTCTTTTCCATGGACCTTAATTCCTACTCCAAATTTTTCTTTTGTTTCCTTTACTGCTTCCACAATGTACAGATTGAATAACGTCGGGGACAGACTACATCCCTGTCTCACTCCCTTTACAACCACTGCTTCCCTTTCATGCCCCTCGACTCTTACAACTGCCATCTGGTTTCTGTACAATCTGTAAATAGCGTTTCGTTCCCTGTATTTTATCCCTGCTACCCTCAGAATTTCAATGAGAGTACTCTAGTCAAGATTGCCAAAAGCTTTCTGTAAGTCTGCAAACGCTATAAATATAGGTTTGCCTTTCCTTAACCAATCTTCTATGAGAAGTCGTAGATTCACCATTGCCTCGCATTTTTCTACATTTCTCCGAAATCCAAACAGATCTTCCCCGATGTCTGCTTCTATTGGTTTCTCCATTTTTTTGTAAATAATTAGTGTTAGTATTTTGCTAACATGACTTATTAAACTGATAGTTCGGTAATTTTCACACTTGTCAGCGCCTGTTTTCTTTGGAATTGGAATTGTTATATTCTTCTTGAAGTCTGAGGGTATTTCTACTGTCTCATACATTTTGCTCACAAGGTGGAAGAGTTTTGTCATGGTTGTCTCTCCCAAGGCTGTCAGTAGTTCTAACAGAATGTTGTCTACATCCAGGGCCTTGTTTCGACTTCGGTCTTTCAGTGCTCTGTCAAATTTTTCGCGCAGTATCTTATCTCCCATCTCATCTTCATCTATATCCTCTTCCACTTCTGTAGCATTGCTCTCACGTGCATCTCCCTTGTACAGACCCTCTATTTACTCCTTCCACCTTTCAGCTTTCCCTTCTTTGCTTAGGTCTGTTTTTCCATCTGAGATCTTGACTTCGTGCAATGGTTCTTTTTTCTCCTAAGGTCTCTTTAATCTTTTTGGAGGCGGTATCTATCTTTCCCCTAGTGATATATGCTTCTAAATCCTTACATTTATCCTCTGGCCATTCTTGCTTAGCCATTTTGCACTTCCTATCAATCTAATTTTTTAGGCGTTTGTATTCGTTTTCGCCTGCTTCATATATAGCATTTTTATATTTTATCCTTTCATCAATTAAATTCAATGTCTCTTGTTACCCACGGATTTCTGTTTACCTACTTGATCCTCTGTTGCCTTCACTATTTCTTCTCTCAAAGTTAGCCATTCTTCTTCTACTGTATTCCTTTCCCCTGTTCTCATCAATCGTTCCTTAATGCTACCTCTGAAACTCTCTACAACCTCTGAAACCTTCCAGTGTCTGCAGGTCTCTTCTACATATACAGCCTTCTTTCAAGAGTCTTAAACAAGTGTTAGCGATGATTAAATTATTCTCTGTGCAAAATTCTACCAGGCGGCTTCCTCTTTCATTCCTTTCCCCCAGTCCATTTTCACGTACTATTTTTCCTTCTCTTCCTTTTCCTACTACCGAATTCCAGTCCCCCATCACTATGAAACTTTCGTCTCCCTTAGCTATTTGAATAATTTCTTTTACTTCATCATACATTTCTTCAATCTCTTCATCATCTGCGGAGCTAGTTGGCCTATAAACTTGTACTACTCTGGTTGATGTGGTCTTCATGTCTATCTTGGCTACAATAATACGTTCACTATGCTGTTCATAGTAGCTTCTCAATCATTATTAAACCTACTTCTGCATTACCCCTATTTGATCTTGTATGTATAACCTGATCAGAAGTTCTGTTCCCCCTCGCACCGAACTTCACTAACTTCCACTGTATCTAACTTTAAACTATCCATTTCCCTTCTTAAATTTTCCATCCTACCTGCCCGATTAAGAGATCTGACATTCCATACTTCGATGCGTAGAACACCAAGTTTTGTTTCTCTTGATAACGACATCCTCCTGAGTAGTCCCTGCCGGGAAATCCGAATGGGGAGTATTTTACGCCCGAAATACTTTACCCAAGAGGATACCATCATCATTTAACCGTACAATAGAGCTGCATGCCCCCGGGAAAAATTACGGCTGTAGTTTCCCCTTGCTTTCAGCCTTTCGCAGTGCCAGCACAGCAGGGCCGTTCTGGTTGATGTTGCAAGGCCAGACCCATCAGTCATCCAGACTGTTGCCTCTGCAACTACTGAAAAGGCTGCCGCTCCTCTTCAGCAACCACACGTTTCTCCGGCCTCTCAACACATACCCCTCCATTGTGGTTGTACCTGCGGTACGGCAATCTGTATCGCTGAGGCACGCAAGCCTCCCGACCAACGGCAAGGTCCAGGATTTAAGGGGGTGGGGTTTGTCGGCCACGTTAATATGGCTGAACTGTGTGTATCACTTCAGAAACTGTCACACTTATCAATTAACGTCTTTAACGCAAAGACAAAAGCATAGCTCGTAATAATAAAGTCGGCGCTAAAAACAAAATTAGAAGGAAAACTGATTATAATTTCATGTTTTATATGAGGCTTTGTTACTATCTCGCCAGCATGTGTATTGCTAGGCACAGATTCCGTCTGCCTGGATACGTAACTCTTCGAAGAAGACTCTACAGCAGCTTGGCAATGTGCCTATTTTTAATGGTTGCTCATAATTCTTAGAGCTTCATGCGTCACAGAAGGTACTGAATCCTGTTTCCTGTGAGACTTTTGAGCTTGACAACACGTCGCGAAACAGTCAGCCGTCGAACCAAACAGTAACTCTTCTGATAGCAGCAATTAGAGCTTTTAAATTGTGCTTTGGAGACCATGCTTTAGCTAATTTTTGGCAAAAGTTGCTCCAGTATGGCAATGTTACTGGAAAGAAAACTGAGAGAAATGAATCTACATTACAATTATTGCACCACTTAAGTTTATGTGACTGTCTCTAATTTTATACAAAAACTCTTGTTTGTTCTACTGTAAGAGTCTAAAACTTCAGCACATAATCAGTATCATAGTCGTGTTTAAATGTATACAAAAATAGTTCAGCATTAGTTATTTTCAATTCACATTTTCAAGAGTTCGTACTAACAACGCTGAAATAAAAAAAAACTGATTGAAGATAAGAAACATCCTGGAAGATTAAAACTGTGTTCCGGACCGAGACTCGATCTCGGGACCTTTGCCTTTCGCGGGCAAGTGCTCTACCATCTGAGCTATCCAAGCACGACTCACGCCCCGTCCTCACAGCTTTACTTTTGCCAGCACCTCGTCTCCTACCTTCCAAACTCCACAGAAGCTCTCCTGCGAACATTGCAGAACTAGCACTCCTGAAAGAAAGGATATTGCGGAGACATGGCTTAGCCACAGCCTGGGGGATGTTTCCAGAATGAGATTTTCACTCTGCAGCGGAGTGTGCGCCGATATGAAACTTCCTGTCCAAAGACCACCATAGTCAGGTTCTCCAGTCACAGATGGCTGAGAAGTTTTCGTCATTGCGCCCAACTCTGATGAGCGACTCACGAGCATAACGTAATAGGTACTCTGCAGCCTTAATACCTACTGCGACCCCATATGAAACGACTGGACAAAATAATATGCATAACACAAAAAGCAACCAACAACTTTTTCCTGGATGGAACAATTCAGAAATTATCTGTTCTTTTTTACAAAGGTCATAGTAAAATGGTAACATACATCGTCAAAAGTACTCTTCATGGTTTTTGAAAACAAACTTTCATTGATATGTAAGTGAATATAAACTTTACCAGCGTATACTGCTGGCGAAATCTTCTCGGGATTCTATCCGGGTGGCTGCGTTGAAATTCCACCAAGTTTCCATGAGTGTCACTATCATCATCTTCTGACGAAGAAGCGTATATCTAATATTCGGCATATAATCCTACACTAACAGCTATAAGCAAAGACGGTGCCCTGCAACTGACGCTTCAGGGGTCTGGACGAGACTGAATGCGCCGAGAGTCGAACGGCGGTCCGTCCCCCCCTCCCCCCCTCCCCCCCCCCCCTCCCCAGCACGGGACGCACGGAGAAGACGGAGGTGGAGGGCAGAGAGAAGCTGCCGCCGCTTAGGTATATACGCCAGCGCAATCTCGACACTTCGCCAGGTTATAAAGCGAGTCACACTCATCGGCAACGCAGCCATTCGGATGGAGGCCTTACAAAATTTCATCAGTCATTGATAAAGTAAGTTTAAAAACTGCATAGTGCTGTTTAAGCGTTTTTCTAGTTCATTTACTATTACGGTCTAATTGTCTGTAAATAGAGATATCAAAAAGGGGCCCTGGTTCAGCTGTAAAAATGATGGTAAAGTCTTTGGTCATATATTTATCGAAGGGACCGTCTCAGTACCTGAATAATGATAACAAAACCAGCGGCTGTATTTGAATCTAACGTCGCTTATTCTTTTTAACACATGCTACCAGTTCCGACACCACATGGCAGCATGTGTTATAAAGAGTAATCGACGTTAGATTTAAGTATAGCAGCTGGTTTTGTTACCATTATTCAAGTACTACGCTTCCGGCTGCAGTCCCACTTTCCTTGATGGATTACCAGAGAGTCGTCTCAGTATTCGTTGGCTTGAACTGATTTAAGGAAACCATGGTAAACAGTACCGAGAATGTTTGGGCCAAAATTTTATACAGAGTCTCTTAACCCTTCGTGCTCAGTTTGGGATTCGCATAAAGACGATGAAAAAGGAAAGGAGCTTCAGTAAACACATTAACACTCTCCTTTCATAACCGAAGTTTCAGGAATTTTTCATTAGGATGTTGACTACACCGTGTGCTTATGACAATAAGAAAGTGGCGCAACTCGTAATCTGTAAGCTTATTTATATGCGAGATTGCTACCGAGCGTATGGCGACGGTGCGCAGCTCATTTGTGGCAAATAGCCAGCAAATTTAAATTCCAGATGATCTACACCTGTCTGTCTGTCTATACCCTCCCAAAGCCATCTTACCGAGTGTTGCGGAGAGTATCTCATGTGCCGTCATTATTTACTCCCTTTCAAGCTCCATTTGCGCAGAAAGAACGACTGTGTGTAAGCCATCGCTTTAGTTGGAAATTTTCCATCATGATAACTTCTGAAGATTTATATAGATGTAACAGATTGCCCGACTCTTCTTGGAACGACAGTTCTCAGAATTTTAACTAGAAGCGTCTCTGTAATGCTCATCTACTTGATACTGTTGTGCTTCCTGAACGAGACGGTGACAAAACACTCTACTCTTTAGTGGATAATTTCTGTCTTCCTTATTAATATTACCTGGTAGGTAGCACACAAACGAGCAGTACTTACGAATTTTTCTACGAAGACTTTCTAAGTTACCTCGATAGGTGAACATTTCCTTGGTATTTTTCCAGCAAATCACAATGGGCACCTATCTTTCCTATAACTAATTTTTGTGGATATTAGACTTTAAATCGTTCTGAATCGTTACTCTTAGATTGCTAACAATAGTGACTGTCGTGTAATAAAATAAGGGGTTCCGCCTAGTGTTGTGCTGTACGTTACCTTATTTTATGCCGACAGTTCAACTGCCAGTTACTACATCGAGAGTCGATCGTCTGCAAGTCTTCCTGCATTTCGCTTAGCTACCTGGCGATGTCTTCCCTATATACAACAGTATCATCAGGATTCTGTAAATCACTGTAAAGAACAGGTCGCGGGGTAGTTTTCATTGTATCGAATATCAAGGTTTTTTCCGTTTCGTTCATAGGTGGAGAATGGAAAGATGCATGTACAGCTCTGTGCAACCCGTTATTACCATGGTTCTGTCTTAGCAACCTTTGCAGGAGCGATATACTGAAGAATATATGCAGATTCGATTACGAAAACTGGTTCGCAGATTTTTTTGAGTATTCTTCAACATTTCTATTACCTCTTTTGCAAAGCAAACAAGCCTATTACAATTATTCATCCTTTAGGTGTGCTCTGTTTCCACTGTCAATACGCAACTTCGCGTGGATACTACACTCTTGATCAGTACTCCCTTACTCGCGGTTTTTCCTTTTAGTGCAAAACTGCAAGTGGATACTACACATTCAGCCGTATTCCATAATAGGCTGTGCAGGTGTTTCATAAGCAGTCTCTCTGAAAACAGACTACAGTTTCTCAGCATCCTAGTAACGAGTCTTAGCTTGGCGGATGCCATATCTGTGGCCCGTCTCATGTGATCCTTTCGCGTCATATTACTCAAACGCATCCATTTGTAATTCGAGGCGAATCTTGCACATGTCCAGTAAGATTAAAATTCGTAGATTCCAATGGGCACGACACTCTAACCTTGTAGTATGTCGTCCACTAACTGCTGACTGCTGCTGCTGATTATGGGTTTAAGGATACTTAACATCTAAGGTTATCAGTCACCTATTCATCACCACGACTGCATCAGTGTACCCTATCAGTCTGCATCTAGAGTAAATCCTATGTGCATGTGGGAGAACGTTTCCTAAACGTTTGTGTAGCGTGTATCTGACGCTGGACTTGGGTGCCAGTCCGGTATTCACCCATGGCATGTATGGGAACTGCCTAAATCCACATGAAGACTGGCCGACTCACCTGCTCTCGTCGTAAATCCGTGAAGCCTATTCGATGCGGGTCAGGTTCGCCTCCCGCTGTCTCGGAAGCGGCGCGTTAACGCACTCGCTTAACCATGCAGGTCGTCCACTAATTGATCTCCACGACCTTAAGCAGGAGACAATTGTCAACAGGACCAGCATACGGGGGAACAAATGTCGGAGGATCTCGTTGCTAAAACTTCGAAGTCTTCAAAGAACCGTTTCTGCTGACGTGGAGGTCCGTACAACCACCAGTACACGATGACGGAACAGTGTGGGCTTCTTCCGTGTTTGACGGTATGCCAGAAGTAATCTCATTGGTTTCCAGGTTACATCCAAAATTTCGGCTTGGCTTCATGGGGTGTGTATTTAACCACGTTGTTCCTTCTGCCATTATCTTCTGACACTGCGATAGTGTAGTGCTAATATGGAGCTCCATCGACTATGTACATACAGGACAAATTCATTAGGACGACTGTGGATATTTTGGGTTGATATTCTGCAAAACTCCTTTTACTTGGCTTGGTAAAATTGATGAAGGACGGAGTTTTCACACTGATCAAGCGTTACTCTTAATTCATAAAAACTCTTTTGAGTCAATATTGTAAAATATAATACTGATAATCACTAATAATATGTGTTCTCATTGGGTAACTGCAAAATTTTGACGCCTTAGAACGATTTCCTTCAATCAAAAAGATGGAGTAATTAATTGTGGCGCTTCAAATTTATTTTTTAAAAATAAATACAACAGAGAAAGTGAGGTGATGTTCGTCACTTATAACTTAGTATTAATCAAATTTCACGTAACAAGTGCAAGTTTAACATAGTCATATTTATCTTGAAGTTAATGGATTGTCAGATCATTAAGCACAGCTTGACTCTTTACATGACTTGTCTTCATATACAGTTTTGAAACACTTAAAGAAAGCAGTGAGGCTGATTAATTATAAAGCACTGAAAAAGGTTGGCTGAGATGAAATTTACAATGATTCAAAAGCCATCTCTGATTTCGACATATTTACTAATAACCGACTGCCCGATTTTGGTAACAGTTTTCCCAAAAAATAATTAAATTCAGTATTAGGAAATTGTCAAGAAATCTTAAGATGAGAATAGGTATCTGATGATTTTCAGAGTTAAAATGGCCATCAATAAAAAAGCGTGCACGACTAATGAAATTATTTATTTTTGTCAAAAAGCCATGAATTTGGATGAAATGCAGGTATTTTCGTATCAGTATTAAAAGGAAAAAGTATCTCCTGCATTACCTCCTAGTGAATCTAGCTTTTGTGCAGATAGGAGTAAAATACACAGTCATAAAACTCTTTTAGCAGCCCACTTGCGAAAATAAAATATCTTATAGACAGCAGAGGCGATGACATATCCAGATAAGAGGTATGTCTCTTTAACGACATCTTCTATAAAAAGAAGTAGAATTCTTGACTAGAAATAAGTTGTCACTTAAAATCATTTAAGTGAACAAGATGCAGTGATATGTATACTGTTTAAATGTGTGCAATGTTTTTTTATTATTTCATTTAGTCCACATAATAACATTATCGTAGATATGGTGAATGGAATACGTAAATAAACTCTGCTAAACTGCCCCTTATTCTGCGTGGGCTGTGAGCGCAGTGGGACAATCGTCTTTTGCGATATTTTTTTATAGATGGCCTTTCCCTGGTTTTCTAAGAGTGCCTCCGATTGTTTGATTGTGAGTCCACAATTGTGAATTCATACTCGAGGTGCTACAATGGCTTTTGTTAGCTCACTTTGTGACTCATCAGGTTCTATGACACCAACAGCTGGGCTTACCCCAGATCTCAATAAATCACCTTGAAAATACATATCATGACTTTATCTTGTATCGAAATGACATCAGCTACCCCTGGGGACTTTTTTTCTAACCGTCGCGTTTTTAATAGGTTCTGATACTTCCTTATTAGTTTAATGTAAGTATATACTATACTATTCGATGTTATGTAAATATGAGTACGCCCTTTTTTGAGGAATGAGTTTGTTCGATTGACTTAATCTACATGATAGCTTACACTACTTGCAGTAAGATATTTTGCCCTTTTTTTGTTTTAAGTTCGGTAAATCACCTGTTGTAAGATTCTGCTACTGAAAAGGAACATTGATCAACTAAGTATGACCTTAGGCTTTCACTAAAAAGTGAGAATGATGAAATAATTTTTGTCTAATATGGATAACTATTGTAAATTTGTATCGCACCATTTGTAATGGAATTTTTATAAGCCGATGTCTTTATTGAACAGACACGGTACTTTCCTTTTTACCTTAAAATATATCCACAGATATTGTAGTTTTTATTTAAATATACTACCGCCAGAACAACGTGATTAGCATATGGACAGAGGAGGAAATGTGCGTTTTAATAGAGCAAACGTAGGAATTTTTCACGAATACATTTCGTAAACAGTGTGATTTACGAACCAGAAACAGTGGATTGTCTCGAAAATGATGTTATTTGCAATACTCTTTTCCTAATGAGAAGTTTCTTTCTAAAAATTTACCTTTAATTTTTGACTTACTTTCGTAGTTGACATGTCTAATGGAGAGGAACGACCTTCTTCCTCCTGATACAATAACAATGTGTAATTGTCTTCCAAGTTGTGAGCAAATCCTCCTGATGATGAAGATGTCTCGAATACTCTTCCAAGCGTTTTGACCAGCGTATATTTTCTGAAGCTTCGTATGCCCACAGAACAGTTTACGAAGAAGCCACGGTTAAGTTCTGTCCCCGTGTATCATACATGTCAGGAAACGGTAAGCGCAAACCATCGCCTACAGCCGCTTCTTGTGGTTAGGTGTAATAGTAATACAATAATTTTCGTATCAAGAAATGGCAACTGGATTCGAAAGAAGTTTTGTTAACGTTACCATACATGTGAATAAAAGAAATTAGTCGTGTTCTGTACCAACAGACATGCCAGCAGTCATGTAGCCTACATCGAGCTACGGATCTCTATAATCAAACTCATGCTACTCTCCGGCCGTTGTGACCGAGCGGTTCTAAGCGCTTCAGTCCCGAACCGCGCTGCTGCTACGGTCGCAGGTCGAATCCTGCCCCGGGCATGGATGTGTCCTTAGGTTAGTTAGGTTTAATTAGTTCTAAGTCTAGGGGACTGATGACCTCAGATGTTAAGTCCCATAGTGCTTAGAGCCTTTTGAACCATTTTTTTCATGCTAGGCAGCTCTATCAGTATTACTCTTGTCCTATCGTGCAACGGGAAAGATGAATAAACTCTTTGAATGATTCATTCATATGCACAAAATCCGACTTCTTGTAGTCCCTAAGCGAAAGATGCGCTCGAGACGTCACTCCTTTGAGAGTCTACACAGAGAACTTTGTGCAGTTTCACGTGACGTGTTTCTTGAGAGGTATATCGTCCACTTGACAACGTTTCCTACTTGGGATCACTAAGCGGTTGGTTGTCCCTCTCTAGCTAACTAAACTCAACACTTGTATGTATGTAAGTTATGTGATTTGAACGCACAGCAGCGTGGTTATTAGCAGTTCTCTTGGGAAAGATTTTCTGTAGATCGCTAACGCAGAAACCGCATATAAGAATAAGTAGAAAGAAAGTACCTCATAAACGGTCAACTTCGCTGGTTGGCTGTACCTTCTTAGAATTCTTCACATGAGCCGGAGTCTGTCATTCGCTATTCGTACTCTCACTTCGAATCACTTTAATAATGCAGATGAAAACTACTTGTCCTGCACGTGGTCGAACATTTACTTGAAATGTCGACTTATCTACTGTTCGCTATACCGGGAAAATAATTCCTTTCCCTTCAGATATTTATCCGTTTTTTTCTAGATTCATGACGATTCAGTACCTATCAGCATCGCACAGGAATGTAACTTCAAATCCTGCGATTAATATAATTTGGCATAATTACGTGAAATCAAATAATCACTTTCCCGCCGCTCTCACAAATTCACGCATACGTGTAGTGGAGGGAATAGGCACCTCACGCCGCTCCACAAATGTCCAATTTGTTACCGGTCAGGGAACTTGGCAGCCCCATGACGTAAATACCTTGAAAGCCTGATCCCCTACGTCAATGAACCTTATCTTGCTAGAACTGTCTCCTGGATACATAACAACGAAAGATAGGGTAATGGGACAAAACGATGTTTTCAACTTGAACACTTCAGTCACAGACCTTTTGCAACTGACGAATGGCGATTATAAGCCGTGGATTACTAGGCAATGACATCAATAGCAGAAGATCTGTCTACACTTACCTGCAATTATTCAAACTTCACAGTTATTGATGCGATTATTCAATTTCTCCAGGCGTATTTCATGACGAAATAAATATCAGGTGAACAGCCTGCATGTGAGTGTACAAAGGACACAATATTTCGGCACTCGACCTTGTTGCCATCACCAGGTGTGCTGCTGTACTGCCAAGGGACGGCAGCACATCAGCACACCTGATGATGGCAACAAGGTCGATCGCCGAAATATTGTGCCCTTCGTAAACTCACACCAGGCTCTTCACAGTTATTGTCATTCATGGCGAAACAAATTCCTATTTTTTAACAAGAAACTAAATGTCTATATTTTTCCTATGTTTCTGCTTACAACTCAAAAGACTCTAGGAAATATGCTGCAGTATTACTGGCGTATCATTCAAAGATAATCGATATTGCAGAGTCTCTTGTGTTAGGCGTTAGGACTCCTTGCATTCCTGCACACACTCACTAGCCAAAACATTATGATCACCTGTTTACTTCCAACTTTGGAATGTAATACAGCGGGAGTTTTACGTGCCGTGGACTCGACAAGTCCTTGGTAGGTTTCCAGAGGTATGTGGCACCAGATGCCTACGCACAGGGCACAGAATTCCCGTAAATTACAGACCGGTGGTTTGAGGGTGCGCTGCTAGCGCGCAACAGCTTTCTAGATGTGTCGCACCGAGTTTCGATCAGGCGAATTTAGTTGCCAAGATATCAACGAATGTTCTCTATCACGCTGCTCAAGCCACTCTTCCACGATTCAGCCCTTGTGACATGGCCAGTTCTCCAAATGGAAAGGCCGGCCGTTGCGGCCGAGCGGTTCTAGGCGCTTAAGTCTGGAACCGCGCGACCGCTACGGTCGCAGGTTCGAATCCTGCCGCATGGATGTGTGTGATGTCCTTAGGTTAGTTAGTTTTAAGTAGCTCTAAGTTCAAGGGGACCGATGACCTCAGATGTTAAGTCCCGTAGTGCTCAGAGCCATTTGAACCATATTGAACCAAATGGAAGATGCCATCGACGTTGGGGAAGACATGAACATGATGGGAATGCAGGTGGTACGCAATAATTTTCATATAATCCACAGCTGACATGATGTCATCGACTACTACCTCGGGTGTTGTGGAAGCCCATGTGAATGTCCCCCATAACATAATACTGGACCAACCGGCCTGCGTCTGTGGCACAGTGCATGTTTTGAGCAACCGTCGTTTGGATTATGGCGTATCTGGGCACATCGACCTGGTGTAGCAAGAAATGTGATTCCTCCAACCAGGCGACATCTTTACATTGATCCACCGTCCAATCCTGAACCTGTGTCCACTGCAGTCGTAATTGACGATGCCGTTGGGGTCAACGTGGGAACACATATGCGTTATCTGCTGCAAAGCCAAGCGTTCAACAATATGAAATTAACTGTGCTCTGAAACACTTGTGCCTGCACCAGCACTCTCCTCTACCATCAGTTACGTCACAGATCGCCACTTATTCCCCTTTAGGGAACGGGCAAGCATCCAATCTCTACATTCTGCGAGGAGGCGCCTCCTCGTTGTGTTACAGCCCTTCAGCCACATTTCATAGATGCTCATCACAGCAGCAGGAGAACAACCTACCAGCTTTGCCGTTTCTGTGATGCTCGTTCCCAAATGCCGGTCAATAACAGTCTACCCTTTATCGAAAGCTCTAATGTCACGGAATTTCCCCAATAGCGTCCCTAGAGCTACTAAACACTCGCCTCGGCTCCGCTTATACAGGGTGGTCCATTGATAGTGACCGGGCCAAATATCTCACGAAATAAGCATCAAATGAAAAAACTACGAAGAACGAAACTCGTCTAGCTTCAAAGGGGAAACCAGATGGCGCTATGGTTGGCCCGCTAAATGGCGCTGCCATAGGTCAAACGGATATCAACTGCGTTTTTTTTAATTAGGAACCCCCATTTTTATTACATATTCGTGTAGTACGTAAAGAAATATGAATGTTTTAGTTGGACCACTTTTTTCGCTTTGTGATAGATGGCGCTGTAATAGTCAGAAACGTATAACTACGTGTTATCACGTAACATTCCGTCAGTGCGGACGGTATTTGCTTCGTGATACATTACCCGTGTTAAAATGGACCGTTTACCAATTGCGGTAAAGGTCGATATCGTGTTGATGTATGGCTATTGTGATCAAAATGCCCAACGGTCGAGTGTTATTTATGCTGCTCGGTATCCTGGACGACATCATCCAAGTGTCCGGACCGTTCGCCGGATAGTTATATTATTTATGGAAACAGGAAGCGTTCAGTCATATGTGAAACGTCAGCCACGACCTGCAACAAATGATGATGCCCAAATAGGTGTTTTAGCTGCTGTCGCGGCTAATCCGCACATCAGTAGCAGACAAATTGCACGAGAATCGGGAATCTCAAAAACGTCGGTGTTGAGAGTGCTACATCAACATCGATTGCACCAGGAATTGCATGGCGACGACTATGAACATCGTGTACAGTTCTGCCACTGGGCACAAGAGAAATTACGGGACGATGACAGATTTTTTGCACGCGTTCTATTTAGCGACGAAGCGTCTTTCACCAACAGCGGTAAAGTAAACCGGCATAATATGCACTATTGGGCAACGGAAAATCCACGATGGCTGCGACAAGTGAAACATCAGTGACCTTGGCGGGTTAATGTACGGTGCGGCATTATGGGAGGAAGGATAATTGGCCCCCATTTTATCGATGGCAGTCTAAATGGTGCAATGTGTACTGATTTCCTACGTAATGTTCTACCAATGTTACTACAAGATGTTTCACTGCATGACAGAATGGCGATGTACTTCCACCATGATGGATGTCCGGCATATAGCTCGCGTGATGGCTTCAAATGGCTCTGAGCACTATGGGACTTAACATCTATGGTCATCAGTCCCCTAGAACTTAGAACTACTTAAACCTAACTAACCTAAGGACAGCACACAACATCCAGTCATCACGAGGCAGAGAAAATCCCTGACCCCGCCGGGAATGGAACCCGGGAACCCGGGTGCGGGAAGCGAGAACGCTACCGCACGACCACGAGCTGCGGACAGCTCGCGTGAGGTTGAAGCGGTATTGAATAGCATATTTCATGACAGGTGGATTGGTCAAATGGCTCTGAGCACTATGGGACTTAACTTCTGTGGTCATCAGTCCCCTAGAACTTAGAACTACTTAAACCTAACTAACCTAAGGACATCACAAACATCCATGCCCGAGGCAGGATTCGAACCTGCGACCGTAGCAGTCGCGCGGGGTGGATTGGTCGTCCAAGCACGCACGTTCACCGGATCTGACGTCGCCGGATTTCTTTGTGTGGGGAAAGTGGAAGGATACTTGCTATCGTGATCCACGGAAAACGCCTGACAACATGCGTCAGCGCATTGTCAATGCATGTGCGAACATTACGGATGGCGAACTACACGCTGTTGAGAGGAATGTCGTTACACGTATTGCCAAATGCATTGAGGTTGACGGACATCACTTTGAGCATTTATTGCATTAATGTGGTATTTACAGGTAATCACGCTGTAACAGCATGCGTTCTCAGAAATGATAAGGTCACAAAGGTACATGTATCACATTTGAACAACCGACATAAAATGTTCAAACGTACCTACGTTCTGTATTTTAATTTAAAAAACCTACCTGTTACCAACTGTTCGTCTAAAATTGTGAGCCATAAGTTTGTGACTATTACAGCGCTATCTATCACAAAGCGAAAAAAGTGGTCCAACTAAAACATTCATATTTCTTTACGTTCTACACGAATATGTAATAAAAAAAGGGGGTTCCTACTTAAAAAACGCAGTTGATATCCGTTTGACCTATGGCAACGCCATCTAGCGGGCCAACCATAGCGCCATCTGGTTTCCCTCTTCAAGCTAGACAAGTTTCGTTCTTTGTAGTTTTTTCGTTTGATGCTTATTTCGTGAGATATTTGGCCCAGTCACGATCAGTGGACCACCCTGTGTATGTAGTTTCCCTGCAACGCCACCAGACGGCAGTCAGTCTCGCGGTCAGCAACCTCAAAAATATGAACTTTAGACTTTCTCGGCGTGTGCTGCTGATGAAATGTTCTTTGGTTTCTATCGGAGTGGTTGTGCTGAATTACCGCGACGTTTCGATGTCACCATCATCAGCTTCTAGCGAAGTTCAAATGGTTCAAATGGCTCTGAGCACTATGCGACTTTACTTCTGAGGTCATCAGTCGCCTAGAACTTAGAACCAATTAAACCTAACTAACCTAAGGACATCACACACATCCATGCCCGAGGCAGGATTCGAACCTGCGACCGTAGCGGTCGCTCGGCTCCAGACTGTAGCGCCTAGAAGCGCACGGCCACTCCGGGCGGCTCTAGCGAAGTGTCGAGAATGCGCGGGCGTACTATACAGGGTGAGTGGCTGACTATTGCCATCTAGAATAACTCCCAAAGTATGACAGTAGCTGGAAAGTTTGGGGGACAAAAGTTGCATGGGCAACAGGGGCCATAATATGACGTTGGTTTTTTGTTGCTAGGTGGGGTAGCGTCAGAGATATGAAGGTCAACTTAGTTTTTTATAAATGGGATGCTATAGTTTGGTACTTATTTTCTGATAGCGGCTATCGAGATGAATCTAGTGATGTGTAACAGTAAGGTCTTTGAAGGTCATAGAAGGTCAAAAAGGTGGCATGAACGTCCATTTACAGAAGGTGTTCCATTGCTATCAATGCAGTGCTGCAATCTTATTATCATCGATTGGGTGGTATTCCTTATCACTTTGGCACTTAACGAAGCACGTGCTCCGACAATTCTCTCTCGTATATCGTGCAAATAGTAAATATTTGCCGGATACGGCGTATCCACGTAATGTGCGATTGACATGTAAATACCATTCGCCGGTAGCTGCGGCTCGTGGTTCTCGCTTCCCACGCGTGGGGTCCTGTGTTCGATTCCCGGCGGGGGCAGGGATTTTCTCTGCCTCGAGATGACTGGCTGTTGTGTGTGTCTTTCATCATCATTTTATCCTCATTCACTTGCAAGTCGCCGTAGTGGCGTTAAAGAATTTGTGGAGCGGCGGCCGAACCGCCCCGCGAGGCGTCTCCCGGCCACTAATGCCATACGCTCATTATTATCATTACCATTCCACGGTTTCGCAATACAACACTAACAGGAACGGTACGACTAGTATCGTCGAATCAAGCGAATGTGTATGATGTATTCCCTCGAAGAACAAGTCGATGTGCTTTTCATTTACGGAGAATGAAAACGAAATTCAGTGAGAGCTAGAGACTTATACGCTGAAAGATATTCTCAACATACTCACATTACACGTCGTACATTTCAATATGTGTATGATAAACTGAGAACAACTGGATCTTTAACGCATTGGAAACATATCCGGCAAAGGAAAGTTACTAACGAGGAAACGGAAATTGGTTCAAATGGCTCTAAGCACTTATGGGACTTAACATCTGAGGTCATCAGTCCCCTAGAGCCTAGAACTACTTAAACCTAACTAACCTAAGGACATCACACACATCCATGCCTGAGGCAGGATTCGAACCTGCGACCGTAGCAGCAGCGCGGTTCCGGACTGAAGCGGAAATTGGTACTCTTGCCACTGTGGTTCGAGATCCGTGTGTTAGTTCGTATCAAATCGCAAGGGAATCTGGCATGAGCCAGAATTGTGTTGTTCGTGTTTTGCACCGCCATTAATATCAGCCTTACCATATCTAACTCCACCAAAACTTAACTGGTATGGATTGTATGCGTCGCATTGAATTCTGCCGATGGGCTCAACTTCAGATTCAGAGGGATGACACATTTATTAATTTAATTTAATTTACTGACAGGGCTACATTCACGAACCATGGAAATGTTAATTTGCATAACATGCGATATTGGACAACTGAAAATCCATGTTGGCTGCGGCTAGTTGCATACCAAAATCCTTGGTCGGTGAGTGTTCAAATGGTTCAAATGGCTCTGAGCACTATGGGACTTAACTTCTTAGGTCATCAGTCCCCTAGAACTTAGAACTACTTACACCTAACTAACCTAAGGACATCACACACATCCATGCCCGAGGCAGGATTCGAACCTGCGAGCGTAGCGGTCGTGCGATTCCAGACTGAAGCGCCTAGAACCGCTCGGCCACACAGGCCGGCTCGGTGAGTGTATGGTGTGGGATTCTGGAGGACAGAACTAGAGGCCCCTATTTCATCGAAGGAAATCTTAATGGTAGGAAGTACACCACATTCCAGCAAGAAACATTAGGTCTGTTATTGGAAGAAATATCTTTAGGAACAAGGAACAGAATGTGGTATCAACACTATGGGTGTAAATGGACGTTCATGCCACCTTTTTGACCTTCAAAGGCCTTACTGTTACACATCATTGAATTCATCACGATAGCCGCTATCAGAAAATAGGTACCAAACTATAGCATCCCATTTAAAAAAAATAAAAAAAAAAACAAAGTTGACCTCCATATCTCTGAAGCGACCACACCTAGCAACAAAAAAACAGCGTCATATTATGGCCCCCGTTGTCCCATGAAACTTTTGTCTCACAAACTTTTCAGCTCCTATCATAGTTTCGGAGTTATTCTTGGTGGAAATTGTTACTGATCCACTCTGTATGTAGCACGGCCAGAAACAGTCTGAAAACCTTGTAAGGTTGTTGCATGATAGGCTGTGCTGAGAAATAATTGTCAAGAAGAAAATTCGATACGTTGCGCCTTTTACGAGTTAATTAACATTGAAGTTAGCCAGGATCAGGTTATTTCACACACTTATTTAAGTGGCCCGCCAGATACAAATTATGTCAGTTGTTCGCATAACGTAGATGATGGTGTACGAGATTGTTCAGCCTTCGGCTTCGGTTGGATCCTTATTACCTTTCCATATCCAATTTCTTGTTTAGTTCTAGGAAACCAAACGAATAACACATTTAGCGACACCGTCTCTTGTGGACTGCTTGAATTTATGCGCGCAACGGTGTGATTGGGTAACTTCAATGCTAATTAACTAGCAAACGGCGCAACACGTCCAGTTTTTCTATCAGCAATTTTTCCACCATCTCAGGCGCCGAGTTCGGCCACCTGTCATGTAGGGCGTGGAGGACCGTTCGACTCTCGGTGCGTTCAGTCTTGTTCAGACATGCGAAGCGTCAACTGCTGAGCGTGTTCTATGTGTATAGCTACTAGTGCAGGATTGCATGCCGAACGTGGCTGGCAGCTCTCGCAGATTAGTCGTCCTCTGAAGAAAACGAATGATACAGGCATCCGCAAAGAAGAGGTAGAGAGAGAGAGAGAGAGAGAGAGAGAGAGAGAGAGAGAGAGACTCGCCTTTATCCCCTGCATTGGGTCTCCCTCAGCCAAAATTGCGAAAATTGTCGGAGAAAACAACATCAAGATCATCTTTCGACTATCACGAAAGACGAAAAATATGCTTCGCTTGGTAAAGGGCAAACTGCAAATAACTGATATGTATAGCAACTTATGCGAGCGTTGCCACCAGTACATCTCGCAACGCTGGATCGGACACATTAGATGCGTAAGTCTGGGGCATAAAGAAGAAGCAGCAGTGGCAGAACACAGTCTCAATGAGGGACATACGTTCGAATTTGAGAAAACAAAATTGCTGTGCCGAGCTAGTGGCTTTTGAGAGAGCATCATCAAAGAATCAATTCAGATAAGGCTCCAAGTCAATCTCTCAACAGGGACGAGGGCCCCCATTCACTAGCACCTACACGCCATGAACGCTCACAGCACTTCACGCATCGCGTGACAGGGCAAAACTGAAGGCACCGAGAGGTCCGCGTGCATTACCACAGGTCGCCAAACCCCGCGCCTTGGGGAAGAGGTGGCGAGAGACGGTCGCTGCTCAGGTGAATATATGGTACGCTGCAATCTCCACTTTGCCAGAAGCTGATGAGAGTGACATTCCACAAAACGTCGCGAAACTTCAACACAGCCACCCGGACGGAGGCCCGATAAAATTTCATCAACCTTAAAATTTTTTAGCTTAACATGCAGACGTCAGAACTATAAAAGAAACTTAGTCCATTTTTTTGGACGCTATCAGTTCAAAATTAATTCTTCTTCAAATACCGGGTGATCAGAAAGTCAGTATAAATTTGAAAACTTAATAAACCACGGAATAATGTAGCTAGAGAGGTAAAAATTGACACACATGCTTGGAATGACGTGAGGTTTTATTAGAACTACAAAAAAGCTTTGTCTTACTTTGTTATGCTAATTATTGCTATTCTGATCAGATGAAGCGCCATCTGTCGGACATTTTTTGAACTTTTGTATTTTTTGGTTCTAAGCAAACCCCATGTCATTCCAAACATGTGTGTCAATTTGTACCTCTCTATCTACATTATTCCGTGATTTATTCAGTTTTCAAATTTATACTGACTTTTTGATCACCCGATATTTCGGTAGAAAATGTTTCAAGTTTTATCAAAGCGATCGGTCACTAAATTCTTGGTTAGTGAAATAAGAAGACGAACTAACCCCCAGCTACATGGCTGAATGTTGACTGAAAATTCATTTCTCCGGGAAAATTTCGAGTTTCACATAATAAGATAGCTATGTTCACCTTGTATCGCTGCAGTGAAGTGGAACGATTCTCACGTCTCTTGACCTTCCTCAATTAGGACTGATCGATCACGAATGAGCACAGTCCTAATCTTTCCCAACACTTAAATTTGCTGTGTGTGCTCTTTCTTGCAGCCTTCGAATCGCTTCAGTTTTTATATCATTGTAGCACAAATCTATTCGGTATGCTTCTCGTCATGAATCGTGCATAGAAATCGTCACTCAAACAATATCAGCCTTTAGTCGTCATCTGTATTTCTCGAAAATTTCGAAGTTAATCTTGTATATTGTCTTAAAGAACATTATTATTTCATACAATGTGTTTCGGTTAGCTTTTGGTTGTCATGAAACGTCGTCTTTCTAAGGACACTGACTGATAAAATGCTGTTTGTAAGCTATATGGGGGTACGGGCAGGTAAAATATCATAAATATATCTCCTTACTCATTCTAGAAAAGAAGAACATCGAACATAGACGCGGGAATTTGTAAGCTAATTAGTATAACAAGCACCTTCTCTTGGTGGAGGGGGCTGACTGTGGCTCTTTCCTAACCCGTGGCCCAGAATAAACCAGTCTGACACAGTCAGCTATGTTTTTAACTCGGAGCCCACGACCTGCCTCTAGTACTAGCTCGTGTATTACAATAGCGTACTGCAAAAGCGAACTACAGTACCATTGTCAGTCGGTAGGGTTAGAATGTTCTGTGTACATGATGAAATTTAGTCGCAACAGGTTTCATAGAAAGAAAGGAACTCTTTAAGTTTTCT
This sequence comes from Schistocerca americana, assembly GCF_021461395.2. Taxonomy (NCBI): domain Eukaryota; kingdom Metazoa; phylum Arthropoda; class Insecta; order Orthoptera; family Acrididae; genus Schistocerca; species Schistocerca americana. The sequence continues at coordinate 909,490,985 of NC_060130.1, forward strand.
CTTCATAAAAGGCGAGAAAAAACTTCTTTTTTTTTCAGGGCTGACATGCTTCTGTTCCCTAACCGAGAGGGAAGTTGTGGCGTGATAAGTACCATGCACTCTTTGACGTGCATTGACTGAAGTATCGAAGCGATTAAGATGTTCGAAATCAGTTTGATTTGTAGCCTAGGTCACACACGCTGGCTAATATGGTGGGTAGTGGGTTCGAATCCTGACAGGGGAACTCAGTTTCACCGTCAGAGTTCAGCCGAAAGGGAGATGTAAATTTTCTGATCACCAGTCGCTGCGCCAGTACCCTGCTCTAAATTCGAAACCTCTTCAGTGTCCTACACAGACCCAGCTCTGGGGTCTTGTCTTGGTAATTCTTTGTTAAAAGAGTAAGTCCATGCAACTAGAGGCTTGGTGACTGACATCTGTTTACCGAGTAAATCCATGTAGGCAAAGACACAAAGGGGACTTAGTCTCTAGCTATCGGGCGGCGGGAAGCGAATTCTCTCCTCCCTCCCCCTTTTCCCTCAACGGGGAGGTAGCTGGGAATGTGGGCGGCAACACCGGAAACAGCGGCCCTGGACCCTGACGCCCGAAAAGTGGCCGAAGTTTGACACCGTGGCCTTGCTCCGAGCCAGTCATTCTGCATGGCCTTGACGGAATGGTGGCAGTTCCCTTGTTTCTCCGTCCAAAGAATTTTAAGGTTGATGAAATCTGATCGCTTTCTGTATGAATGAGTGCACAAACACGCACACGCTTTTGATACATGAAGGTCAAACTAATTTAAGAGGAAGACCGCAGTAATTTAACGATTTATCTACACAGCATCTGCTACTACTTGCAATAGCAGATTTTGCACATTCTTGTTTCGAGTTTCTTATTTTTCCAAATTTTCTAAACAATATGCGTACCACATTCCCGCGTTCAACTCACATCCTGGGCTAATCTGGTTCACTATTACGGTTAAACTAGTCCTACTCTTTTGACTTCTACATTGGATTAAAATTTACTTGTCTAAAATGCATTAAATAATAATTCAGTTTATCTCGTTAATGCAGACCTTCTTATTGAACGTCAGCTTTCTCCAAGTGAGATTACAAATTGACAGATGACTGCATCAAATCCCACAAGAAAATGCACTTTGTAGAAGTGACTAGATTTCATCGAAGGAAATCTTAATGGTAGGAAGTACACCACATTCCTGCGAGAAACATTAGGTCTGTTATTGGAAAAAATATCTTTAGGAACAAGGAACAGAATGTGGTATCAACACTATGGGTGTAAATGGACGTTCATGCCACCTTTTTGACCTCCAAAGGCCTTACTGTTACACATCATTGAATTCATCACGATAGCCGCTATCAGAAAATAAGTACCAAACTATAGCATCCCATTTAAAAAAAATAAAAAAAAAAAAAAAAAAAAAACAAAGTTGACCTCCATATCTCTGAAGCGACCACACCTAGCAACAAAAAAACAGCGTCATATTATGACCCCCGTTGTCCCATGCAACTTTTGTCCCACAAACTTTTCAGCTCCTATCATACTTTCGGAGCTATTTTTGGTGGCAATAGTTAGTGCCTCACCCTTTATTTTAGTGTATTCGTCAGCATACATAATATATACCTAAACACTCACATGTCTTCACAGTTCCTTCAAACCAAAATGGTATATAATTTTCAATTAGTTTTTCCCATGTCTGAAAAACCAAGTTGAGTTTCACGTTGCGATGCTTTCAAAATCTATGCCGATTACGAAGATCATTTTGCTCAATTTAGTCGTTATCGTTGAGCATAGAACGGTAAGTACCATTCTGCAAAAATAAAGGTCAAAAGTGTAACGCGGTTTTCCGTGCGTTTGTTCTGCCGCACTGCGTATAGACGGGTATGAAATACAATCTTTCCAAATCCTCTGATCAATTTACTGGTCAGGAGATTTACAAGAAATCATAGTTAACATTGATTCAGCTCAGATACAAATTTCTGCAGTGAACGAAAAACGAGGACAATAGAGTCAGCGTTGGTATTAAGCTGTTTGAACTGCGTCCGAAAACAACGGGTATTTCATTTTGTTAGTAGTAGAAGCGTTAAATATGGGTAATATGTCGCAAGTTTCCTTCGAGAAGGAATACCAATAGAAAAATGTGGAATTAGTAAGGCGATCGCTTAAGTGAATGGAATAGGCGTAAAACGATATCCATGCTGATCAACGAGCAATATCTCAAGTCCGTCAGAGTCGATACGTGCCTGTTATATGTTCCTTATACACGAGTGGCACCTTGCTTTACCGAGTTCCTGTGTGCCATCCTCGAAGCCAATAGATAAGCTGGTGCTACGAAGACTGTATGTGCCTATTGATCAGCCTACAAACCATTCCTATGTTCATCGTGTAGTAACAGCCTCCACCGAGAACTGTCTTTGAACCGTCAGTTTAAGAATTCCAGCAGATGCATTCAAGGCAACACATCAGCTAACAAGTGCTTTGGAAAGTAAAAAAACTGGACAAGTGCGATCAGGACTCGCGCTCTGAGACTTCTGTACAAACTTAATTACGTATATAGGTAGTTGAAAGAGAGAAAAAAACAGAGAAAGAGAGAGAGAGAAGCCATTTTTGGATTAGCAACTTTCTACAGCTATTTAATTAATTACCTGAAATTTTAAAAACACCAAACAGATACGCAGTTCGCTATTCATAGATGGTTCAAATGGCTCTGAGCACTATAGGACTTAACATCCGTGGTCATCAGTCCCCTAGAACTTAGAGCTACTTAAACCTAACTAACCTAAGGACATCACACACATCCATGCCCGAGGCAGGATTCGAACCTGCGACCGTAGTGGTCAAGCGGTTCCAGACTGAAGCGCTTAGAACCGCACGGTCACACCGGCCGGCTATTCATAGATGCAAGGTGTACTCTATTCCTCCTTAAAAACTTCCATCACCCCATTCTCCATCTTAGCTAATTTAGGTGAAGCGGTAACGGCCAACTACAGAAATAAATTACAGATCCACTTCAAGTGAATGTCTTTCACAAGCGGATTTTGAAAGAGCAGTAACAATGCTAGGAAGAAGACTTGTATAAAAAGAAGTGCCCGAAGATTAGGAAAAGAGCCACTCTTCTGGACGTTGCGTAACAGAGTCAAATGGATCCTTGGAACACAACTAACGTTCAAGGAACGCGAGACCAGTCTCACTGCAATTAGAGCGTGAAGTGCTTCAGAAACATGACGAAACAATTGAAAAAAAGTCCTTTCCGTGATCCTGTAACTCTCATCATCTCGAAGGTCAGATGTGACCCCAGGCGCGTCCTTGGCACACGTGTTGCTACATTTCGAAGACAACACTGAAAATACGCTAACTGTCAGCGACTTTGCTCGACAGAAGTTGCCTGGCTGGGGAAGGGGTTGCGATGGGGGGAGGGGGGTGGGGGGCGGTGTTCTCGGAAGGACTCAGTTGGGGCCGCAGTGCTGAGATGCGCAGCGCCAGGGAGCATTCGCCGCTCAACGATGCTGCGTCAGCCGCCGCTGCTGCTGCGCCGCCCACTCAGGTACTCTGTCCAAAATACATAAAGCAGCCACAGCTTCCGTCTTGTTCATCCGTTGTGCACACTTCCACGGCGACATGGTAGTCTGGTGGCTGCATCGCTAAGAATCACAATTGAAAGGTTTGGAATCTGACTCCCGTTTGACAGTGCGAATTTATTGCAATTGTCGTGACTGATAATGCTTCGTGTATGTGAAAAATTAAATCAAGTTAGGATTTACTGTTAAACTAGAGTCCCTCGCATAACTGTCGGAGTAAATCTAACCCGATTCCAGTATAGCAATCTGTTGTTCAATTAATTTTCGAGGGACTGCCGGTTGTCAGTAACTTGCTGCCGCAATATTACGCTACGATGCCTTCTAGCCGTCTTCAGGTTTATACCGTCGAAAGTATTCCGAGTTCCTGTATTTAAGGCCCCACCGACGCATGCGTTGTGTACCAGCCAGGAGTCGCGCAGGCGTTATTGAGCGCACGCGCTTCTGTTGGCAACACTGCGTCGCTCCGAGCGCCCTCCCTAGTACAAGCTACCCTTTTCAGTATCAGGTCGATCATCTTCATTCGATAAATTCCAGTGATCTTTATAGTACCTGGGTGTCGAACTGCAGCTCTAAAGATCCTCGTACGTTGTTTTTTGCCTTATGACAACATGGCAGCCGCTAAGTATAACTAGTACGCAAAAGACAATATTTTACGATTCTGCGTCCACATGAGCCTATCGCCTCGGACGTTTCAGATTTATGGAGACGAAAAAAGTGTTTCAAAATTAGCTAAAAACTGTGAAAGTTCTGTTTCAAACTCTAGAGTGATCCGAATACTGACAGCCTGATCAGAAAATTGATTTACTCATACATTTACCAGCCACCGTGGGCGGGTCGCTAACCACACCTGTACGGCGTCGCTCGGCTCTGAGGTAAGCCGGTTCGAATCTTGGTTGCGGAAAATTTTCACTGCCAGATTTGGCCGGCAAGGGGAGGTCAGGTGATGGCTTAGAGTTCCTAATCACCAATATTTGCGCCAGTGTCCTCGTCTAAATTCGAAATCTTTCTGACATGACTCATGAAGTTAGGGCATGTGACTCTGTTGATATCGATCCGTGCGTTGCATGGGCACGTTAAGCTCGGCGGCCCCTGTGGTGCTATTCGAGAGGAGTGGGCTACTGCGGGCACTGGGTTTTATCCTCGCCCTGCCCTTCATCGATATCAACACAAACCCAACATTACACTGAACAAGCCCTCATCACAGTCATCCTCACGATACAGATACACATTTGACAGTTTGTAACAGGCCGGAAGAAGGCAACGGCAAATCACCTCCAGTAGTACAGTGCCTGGAACGGCGATGCAGATTTCCTGCATCTGATTCCCTATGCTCATTCCCTGAGGATGGGACAACTTTCGCTCATATCGCTTGTTGTCTTTGAAAAATTCCGCTATATGCAGGAGAAACCAACAAATTAGGTACTATATTAGCCAAACCCTTAAGTATGTGTACTCCGTAATATAGAGTGCTGTAAACATTTGCCCAGACATTCCACCACTGATAATGAAAATTACAGATAAACTAAGCAAATACTCGTTTAATGTAAACTGACATTAAAATTTCCAAGGGAAACAGCTTCTCAGTCTAAAGCGAAAGACATTTTTACATAATCGGTATCTGACGAGATTCACTGCCTACTCGTATTTATGTCGCCTTTCAGTGTCACAGACACATACTGCAAATGAAACGGGGTATTTTTCTGACGTCTACATTCAGTATCAGGTTTTCAGGAAGATTACCTCCACTTTTGGGTACTACATGTGATCTGTTTTGACAACAGAGAACAATATGACAGGTAATGTACACTCCTGGAAATGGAAAAAAGAACACATTGACACCGGTGTGTCAGACCCACCATACTTGCTCCGGACACTGCGAGAGGGCTGTACAAGCAATGATCACACGCACGGCACAGCGGACACACCAGGAACCGCGGTGTTGGCCGTCGAAGGGCGGTAGCTGCGCAGCATTTGTGCACCGCCGCCGTCAGTGTCAGCCAGTTTGCCGTGGCATACGGAGCTCCATCGCAGTCTTTAACACTGGTAGCATGCCGCGACAGCGTGGACGTGAACCGTATGTGCAGTTGACGGACTTTGAGCGAGGGCGTATAGTGAGCATGCGGGAGGCCGGGTGGACGTACCGGCGAATTGCTCAACACGTGGGGCGTGAGGTCTCCACAGTACATCGATGTTGTCGCCAGTGGTCGGCGGAAGGTGCACGTGCCCGTCGACCAGGGACCGGACCGCAGCGACGCACGGATGCACGCCAAGACCGTAGGATCCTACGCAGTGCCGTAGGGGACCGCACCGCCACTTCCCAGCAAATTAGGGACACTGTTGCTCCTGGGGTATCGGCGAGGACCATTCGCAACCGTCTCCATGAAGCTCGGCTACGGTCCCGCACACCGTTAGGCCGTCTTCCGCTCACGCCCCAACATCGTGCAGCCCGCCTCCAGTGGTGTCGCGACAGGCGTGAATGGAGGGACGAATGGAGACGTGTCGTCTTCAGCGATGAGAGTCGCTTCTGCCTTGGTGCCAATGATGGTCGTATGCGTGTTTGGCGCCGTGCAGGTGAGCGCCACAATCAGGACTGCATACGACCGAGGCACACAGGGCCAACACCCGGCATCATGGTGTGGGGAGCGATCTCCTACACTGGCCGTACACCACTGGTGATCGTCGAGGGGACACTGAATAGTGCACGGTACATCGAAACCGTCATCGAACCCATCGTTCTACCATTCCTAGACCGGCAAGGGAACTTGCTGTTCCAACAGGACAATGCACGTCCGCATGTATCCCGTGCCACCCAACGTGCTCTAGAAGGTGTAAGTCAACTACCCTGGCCAGCAAGATCTCCGGATCTGTCCCCCATTGAGCATGTTTGGGACTGGATGAAGCGTCGTCTCACGCGGTCTGCACGTCCAGCACGAACGCTGGTCCAACTGAGGCGCCAGGTGGAAATGGCATGGCAAGCCGTTCCACAGGACTACATCCAGCATCTATACGATCGTCTCCATGGGAGAATAGCAGCCTGCATTGCTGCGAAAGGTGGATATACACTGTACTAGTGCCGACATTGTGCATGCTCTGTTGCCTGTGTCTATGTGCCTGTGGTTCTGTCAGTGTGATCATGTGATGTATCTGACCCCAGGAATGTGTCAATAAAGTTTCCCCTTCCTGCGACAATGAATTCACGGTGTTCTTATTTCAATTTCCAGGAGTGTATTTCGTCAGTTTACATGCAAATAACATGAAATATTTCTGGAGCACTAAATTTTCTGTTTTCATTCGCAAGAACAATACCACAAGCGAGATTGTAAAATTCTAGCTTATGAATTGTTCTTGCTATTTTGGCGACTGCTAATGAGGTACTGCAATCTTTTGCTGATCTGACAGCTTCTTATGTCAGACACTGTGGCAGCCAATGACATAACCAGGAAACAGTATACAATCCTTCCTCACGTACAGACTGATCGAACCTTTTTTACTGTAACTACAAAATGGCGTACGATTCTGTTGGAAGGAACCTGCAGGCCCGCTGAAGCTGTATGCTCAGAGACCAGAGTTCTACAGTCAGGGAGTATAGAGACGTTTGGTTAAATTGAGACAGAAGTCGGTCACACAAAACAGTAAATTTCTCCGTGACAAGATCCCATGCGGTTTCCAGTTGTGACCCACCGTCTCGCTCAATAATGCCTGCACAAACACTTGCGAGTACACTTCGCATACGTCGGAGGATCGTACGAGGAGGAAGTCTTAATACCTTCGCCAATGTACAAATGAAGACGGCCAGAAGACTCTACGCTGAAATATCGTGTTAACAAGTCACTGAAATCCGGCAATTCCCCCGAAATGTCAGGGAACAATGTACATGCCGGGAAAGTTTCAAAGGCCACAGCAGACCTTTGAATTATTGCGCAAAGTGATGATGTCGATTTGAAACTTTTTCTTAGGAATATTTTTGTTCAGCGGATCCGGGTGGCCGGCCCGAGTGGCCGTGCGGCTCTAGGCGCTACAGTCTGGAACCGAGCGAGACATGTATGTGTGTGATGTCCTTAGGTTAGTTAGGTTTAATTAGTTCTAAGTTCTAGGCAACTGATGACCTTAGAAGTTAAGTCGCATAGCGCTCAAAGCCATTTGAACCATTTGGATCTGGGTGTGGTATTCGTAAATGGGATGGTATAAATTCAGAAGAAAAGCTGAATTAGTAAAATATGTGACTTGGTAACTAAGTTTCAGACTAAGAGTTCAAATCATCTCTGTCAATCAATTATTTTCGGCATTTTCAATAAGTAATTTCAGTTGAAAAAATGCGGTGTTTGTTATGGGGCATTGAGGAATGTTCCCGCTTCAGCCTCTTATAGTTTCATGAAGCTCCGATAGGTGGCGCGCAATACGTATCCACCAAAATCGCGTTTGTAACGGTAGTGAGTTCCAAGCAGAGAGCCGTCATTGAGTTTCTTTTGGCGGAAAACCAGAGCATCGCAGGTATTCGTAGGCGCTTGCAGAATGTCTACGGAGACCAGGCAGTGAACAAAAGCACGGTGAGTTGTCGGGCGACGCGTCTGCCATCATCACAAGGAGGTCGCGCAAACTTGTCTTATCTTCCACGTACCATTCACAGTGCGCAGTTGTGATTCCTGCAGTTGTGGATCGTGCGGACACTCTCATTCGAGGTGATCGAAGGATCACAAACACCTCACTGCTCACCTGGACTTCTCTGTTTGTAGTGCTGACTCACTTGTCCACCAGTTGGGGTACCCAAAGGAGTGTACCGGCTGGGTTCCTTGCCACCTAACAGAAGACCACAACGAGCAACAAAGGACCACCTGTGCAGAATTGCTTGAACATTATACGGCTAATAGTGGCGTTTTTTATGTCGAACATCATCACAGGCGAAGAAACATGGGTTCACCACTTCAAACAGGAAACAATATAGCAATCTATGGAGTGGCGCCACACCATCTCTCCCCAAAAGAAAATGTTGAAAGCCGCACCCACAGCCAGTGAAGTAATGGCGACGGTTTTCTGAGACTCTGAAGGGGTATTCTTCTTGATGTTCTTCCTCATGGTGCAACGATCAACTCTGAAGTCTATTGTTACCCTCAGGAAATTGAAGAAATTATTTCAGCGTGTTCGACACAAAAAAAAAATACAAAGTTCTTCTTCCCCATGACAGGGCGAAGCCTAATACCAGCCTGTGCACGCGAAAGGAGCTCACACAACGTCACTGGACGATAGCCCACATATCGCATATTCTGACTTCCATCTGTTTGGCCAAATGAAGGATGCATTTCGCTGGAAGTGGATGATAAGGAGGTTATTGATGCAGTAAGACGTAGGCTCCGAGGTCGACCAGTAGAATGATACCATGCGGGTATACAAGCCCTCCCTGTAAGGTGGCGTAAGGCCGTCACTTTGAACGGAGATTATTTTGGAAAATAGGGTTTTGTAACCAAAAGAGTGGGGAATAATATGATGTATTTTAATCCTGAATAGAACCAATCTGATTTCAGAAAAAGAGTTTCATTACTGGCTCAGTTGGTTAGGGAATAGGGTTCTAAACCCTTTCAGAGAGATTCAGTACTAAATTGATCAAAGGACATTTGTTACAGTCACTTGAATTGCAAAAGCAGCGTGTATGCAAGAAATATCAATCCGCACTGTGGCTGGAATAGGCGATTAGTCGCAAGAGAGCTCACAGCTGACAAGATTACTGCTTTGAGAGTGGAGAAATAAGAGCTGCGTACTATCACCCAAGAAAAGAATACAGGAACACCAGGCTGATTTAAAGAGAAGTCTTGCAGTAGTCAATTTGCATTTAACACAAGATTATCAGTGTAGCGTCCTGAATTACTGGAATATATGTTTTGTTACTACAGTGTCTTTTCTTACTATTAAAAAATCTTTTTTGTTTTCGTCCATATTATATGAATCCATCTTCTGCAAAAATCGAAACAGTTCTTATTGGTTTGGTCATCTAGACATGTTTCTGTATCTATTTACACCAGTCTATAGGCTTCTATTTGTTTCTTATTACGCATCATCTATGTCTTAACTTTCAGGGCGGCATCTTTGGTAAGCCACAAAGATAGACAGCGTGCCGTGTTCCCTACCTTTGCGTGTAGGGTGCATAGCCTTTTCGGAACATTGTTTCTTTTTGGGTCCAGTATCTTAACCATTGTGACACATCGCCTGACTTGTACAAAACGGGCTACATGCTTGTCGTCTTAAAACTTCTCTCCATTGGTCGAGGTCAGATTAATACGACCCGATTCATCAGTTTTAAGCGATGGCTGTGGTGCATACAAGTACAGAAAATGGTGCCGCTGCGTGAGTGCTTGTGTCTAAATACGGTAGCAGCACACTACACCATTAGATTAATTCGCTTTTAATTGATTATCCGGCTGTCCTTCTTTACGAGAGTTGCGTAAGCTGTGGTGACGTCATTAGAAACTGAGCCCAAGACACATTTTTGGCAAGACCTGCTCTAAATGTTAACTGAGACAAGACAAGTGAGTTATGCATTTATGGGTTTTCTATAATGCTTGAGCATCATCTTTAATGTTAACGAACGATTTCGCCGTAGCTTTGCAGAATAACTTCACATTAAACACCGAAAACAGAAACTACAGCGAGGGATCTTAACTTTTGTTTATTTGGATTTTAAGATGTTGTCTAGTTCTCAGAAATTAACTTGTTAATTTTATTCAGTATGACATCTAGTGTACAAACACAACAAAATATTAAAATATTCGTGTCAATATTATACAAGGTGAGTTTTTTTATCTTGAGACAATGAAATATGTCAAACTACCCATGGGATTAAAAAAACGCAAAATTACATATTCAACATTCTTAAAAATGCTGTCTGGTCATACCAATGTCGACCTCTTGCTACACTCCCAGGAGCGAGACAGGGGAGGGGCCATTGAAATGTTAAGTAGAAACATCCCATTTTTATTGTAGATTCGGATTCAAATGTTTCAAATGGCTCTGAGCACTATGGGACCTTAACATCTGAGGTCATCAGTCCCCTAGAACTTAGAACTACTTAAACATAACTAACCTAAGGACATCACACACATACATGCCCGAGGCAGGATTCGAACCTGCGACCGCAGCTGTCGCGCGGCTCCAGACTGAAGCGCCTAGAGCCGCTCGGCCAGGATTCGGATTCTACACTCTTTTCGATACGCACTAGAGCTGTAATCGACAAAAAAAACTGAGTTTAAGAAAGTATTATCTCGATAAAAATGCATTGGATAAAAAAATCCACATGTGTTCAGTTACTGTGAAAAATCTTGTTTGAAGTGTGTTTTCTCACCAATTGGGTGCTTGTTTGAGATGTGTGTTCTCTTACCACTCACCAACTGGAAGCTTGTTTGTAATAATCATTTCACAGGAAGTGCTCAAAACCGTCGCCGCCCACTTCGAAGCACTTATTTATCTGTCCATGGAACGATTCAACACAACTGAGACGTGTTTCCGATGTAGTCTTCTGACACGCATTGGTGATACGCTGAATCATGTTATTGTGCATTATTAGCACTAAATTATAAACTTCACGTTCCTTCGGTGGAGAACTGTCAAATAACCAGACAAAAAGAAGCACTTGATCGCACCCTGTTTAGAAAACGTTGAGCATAAAGGGTTACAGCAACATATACATTCCTATGACTTTCTGCATAAATGTAAACCATTTCAATGTTTTCTTCTATCACAATAGTTTACATTATAAGTAATAACACAGTAACGTCATGAGGGAACGTATTTAAGAGATGAAGGGCAATGTGCACGCAATGAGTTCAAGTCAAATAATGAATGAATGAATATTTCAAAAAAGATACACGGAAAAAACTGCAAACACTGAGTCGTCTGCCACACACGACTGTGTTTATGGTTTTGATCCAATCCATTTTTCTCGGGATAATATCGTTTTGGGACTCAATTGTGTTATTTGTCGACTTCAGCGCCAACTATCACGCAACGAGAAAAGTATTAAGTTACGTTTTTTCCCGTATTCTACAGTAAAATGAGATTTTCCTATTTCAGATTTCAAAGTTTCACCACGCTGCAGGGTGGTCAACATTGGTATCAGGGGACACCATTTTTAAAAATACTGAACACGTTTTTCCGTTTTTCAATCCGATGCGTAGTCTTTGAACTATCTCGTTGTCTCAGGATATAAAACTCACCCTGTGTATTAGAGGGAGGTATGTGCACACGAGGGAGAGATGGAATGGTATGGCTTGCTTGGAGATTAGTCTGGATCTCGTGGGAAAAATTGCAATGAGGTCTGGATCAATATTATTTACTTTATGAAAAGCGTATTAATTAATAAAGAACATAGTTACATCAGGAACGACAGAACTGCAAGATAAATCTCTTTAACTTGTTCGTTAACAGCAGGTAGTATCCTGAAACCATGCTCGACATTTCTGAATACCTGTATTGATCTCTTGTGCAAAATAGCGCAAAAAATGCTTTCCCTTTTCTCGTAGAGACAAATACGTTCTAGAAACTGGAAAATGTATCATAGTTGCCGTTTGAGAAACGCAGTACACACGGTTCTGATTTACTTATCGTAGCTTAAATGTAGTCTTCCGTGGAAACATTGCAATAGTTACTGTTCATCTACATCTACATCATACTCCGCAAGCCACATAATGATGTTGGCGGAGGGTACTTTCGGTACCACTATCTGACTCCTCCAACTCTGTTCCACTCGCGAACAGTGCGCGGGAAGAATGATTGCAGGTAAGCCTCTGTATTGGCTCCAATTTCTCGAATTTTCTCCTGGTGGTCAATACGAGAGATGTATATGGGGGAAGTAATATGTTGTCTGACTCCTCGTGAAAAGTGCTGTCCCGAAGTTTCAACAGTAATTCTCTCCGTGATGCTCACGCCTCTCTTGTAACGTCTACCAGTGGAGTTTGTTTAGCATCTCCGTAACGCTCTCTCGCCAGCTAAACGATCCCGTAATGAAACGCACTGCTTTTCATTGGATCTTCTCTATCTCCTCTATCAGCCCTACCTGATAGGGATCCTAGACAGATGAACAATACTCAAGAATCAGGCGAATAAGCGCCTTATAAGCCACTTCTTTCGTGAATGAGTTACATTTCCTTAAGATTCTTCCGATAAATCTGTGTCTGGTGTCTTCTTTTCCCACTATCTGGTTTATATGGATAGTTACGCCTAGATATTTTACGTCAGATTCTGTCTCCAGCTGTTTGTCATCAATAGTGTAGCTGTACAGTAGTGGATTCCTTTTTCTATGTATGCGCAATATGTTACATTTATTTACGTCCAGTGTCAACTGCCAGAGTCTGCACCATTCATTAATTCTCTGCAGGTCATTCTGCAAATTCTTATTATCTTCTGGCGTTGCTACTTTGGTATAGACAACTGCAGCATCTGCGAATAGCCTTAAAGAGCGTCCGACGCTTTGTGCTAGATCATTTACATGTGTTGTGAACAGCAACGGCCCTATCACACTTCCCTGTGGTACTTCGGATATTACCTTTACATCTGTCGATTAGACTCCGTTAAGAGCGACGTGTTGAGTTCTGTCTGCAAGAAAGTCTTGAATCCAATCGCAGGTCTGCTCCGATACTCCGTAAGCTCGTATTTTTTTCATTAAACGGCAATGCGGGACGGTGTCAAATGCCATACTGAAATCAAGGAACACGGCATCAGCCTCAGCGCCGTTGCCCACGGCGCTGTGGATCTCAAGGAGAAACAGAGCGAGCTGAGTTTCGCAGGATCTCTGTTTGCGGAATCCATGTTGCTTTTTGTAGAGGAGATGTTCATTTTCAAGAACGTAATAATTCTTGAGCATAAAACATGTTCCATAATTCTACAACAGACTGACGTCAACAATATAGGTCTATAACAGTGTGGGTCTGTCTTACGGCCTCTCTTAAGAACGGGAATGACCTGCGCTTTTTTGCAGTGTATAGGTACATTTCGTTGCTCAAGCGATCTACGATAAATTGCTGCTAGAAGGGGAGCAAGTTCTTTCGCATAATCTTTATAGAATCTCCTAGGTATCTCACTTGGTCCTGAATCCTTTCCACTACTGAGCGATTGTAGCTCCTTTTCAATTCCAAGATCTCAATATCTCCCATTTCGATGTTCGTACGAAGATTGAAAGGAGGGGCAGTGTTACAATCTTCAGCTGTGAAACAACTTCGGAAGATCTAATTCAGTATTTCGGCCTTCTCTCTGTTATTTTCCGCTCGCTTCGGTGACGGTGTGGTCGCTGAGAGAATGAATAGATTATTTTGACCCACTTACTGATTTTACATATGACCAAAATCTGTTAGGGTTTTTACCCAGGTCGGTTGATAACGTCTTACTTTCAGAATCATTGAATGCTTCTCTCATTGCTCCCCTTACGCTCGTTTTCGCTTCGTTCAGCTTTTGTTTGTCAGCTAGGTTTTTACTTCTCTTGAATCTGAGGTGAAGTGCTCTTTGTTTACGTAGCGCTTTTCTAACACGGCTATTAAACTATGGTGGATCTTTCGCATCCCTTAAAATCTTACTCGGAACATATTTGTCTAGGCCATATTGAACGATGCCTTCGATTTTTTTTTCCATTTGTTCTCCACGTCTTCGCCCTCATCGCCGAATATTTTATGCTGACTGCTGAGATATTCTGAAGTTTGTATCCTGTCATCCTTGCTGAGGAAATATACTGTATCTTACTACCTTTAATATTCGTTGTAGGTCCCGTCGTCATAGATGCTGTCACAACATTACGATCAATGATACCTTCCTCTACATTAACTGTTTCGATAAATTCAAGTCTGTTTGTTGCCAGGAGGTCTAAGACGTTACCCTCACGAGTTGGTATCAGGCTCCAGTCCAGTGACATGTCATAAATGTAATTGCCACGTTTTGGTTTTTTCCCTTTTATTGTTATTTCATCCCCCCGCCCTATATGAACGGTGTATGGGCTGGCAGAAGTACAATATTCCGCTTTTCAGTGAAGCGAGTAAAAAAATCTTCAATTAGAAACAAAATTAGAATTAAAAGTGGCAAGGACGCACCGTAGGAAACGAAAATATATACATTTTGAAAACATATCGCAGGAAGATGAAATCCTTTAGATTAAAAAAAAAAAAAAAAAAACGCTGAAGCACTGCACATTCATTTAATGTATGAAGCACCTGCACTGTGTGAGAAGTATTGTCGGAGGAGAGAGTATGTTCAATAGGATTGAGAGATGCAGATAAAAAGATAGGGATTTGTTAAGTAGGAAAACTGTGGAGATGATAGGTAGGAGCCCTGAGGTGGATAGTGGGAAATACAGTAGGTATGAAAGACAGAGGGTGAGGAGTAATGTGGTGTGTGGAGGGAGAGAGATAAAGAGAGATAGAGAAAGAGAGAGAGAGAGAGAGAGAGAGAGAGAGAGAGAAGCCCTTATGTGGAGTAGGATAGGTGGGGAAGAGTTCGAGTTGGTAGGGGGGATAAATATCGGGGCGGATCTCATTGTCTGGGAGAGGAAATTGGTTAAAGATCTGTTGGGAACATTTCGGGAAACCCAATACCTCTTATACTTCACTGCCGGTCTTTCGTTTGGCGAGCCCTCTTCGCAAAACTAACGATAGACCCAAATAAAACCTCCGAAAGAACTGCAGAGGTATACAAGAAATCCTTCCTCTGTGAAGTACAGAGTGGTTATAATTAAACTTTCAGCTGCAATTCGCATGAAAATGCTATGAGACGAAGCGGCCATTTGGACGCACTTTAATAACTCTCAGATGTCTTGACCACACTTTTTATTATTTCCAAAGTCGTCTTTCGCGTTTCGGCATTCCGTTATTTTCTAAGGCTTTAAAATAAAACACAAAACTGGCATCGAAAGATATGAAAATATGTTAGATTTCACCATTGATTGAAGACATAGTACAATGAGCAGAGTATGGTTTTCTAACCCACCAATGTTATGTCAATCGTATAATATTATACGGTAGATACATTGTATCTCGTTAATATTCTCATTCACTAGACAAGTGCAAACTGCTTCCAAGAAATACACTGGAAACCAAGGGGACTAAACAGCCAGACGTGGTAAGTATGAGGCCAGGGGAGGTTACAGGATTAACTGTGGTGATTGCGAAAAAAATATATAGGACAGATCGGTAGGCCTTTCAAAAACGTTTTAGATAACATATGTACAGCAATGAACAAACACAAACACCGTCCGAACAGGCCTTGAAGGCGCAACAGAACCGACCGACCGCCGTGTCATTCTCATCCCTGAGGCGTCGCCGGATGCGGATACGGAAGGACATGTAGTCAGCACGCCGCTCTCCCGGCCGTTGTCAGTTTTCGTTACCGGCGCCGCTACTTCTCAGTCAAGTAGCTCCTCAATTGGCCTCACAGGGGCTGAGTGCAGCCGCTCGCCAACAACACTCAGCAGACCCGAACGGTAACCCATCCAAGTGCTGGCCAAGCCGTTCAGTGCTTTAATTTCGGTGGTCTGACGGGAACCTGCGTTACCTTCGCAGAAAGGCCGTTCGCATGACAGCAATGAAGGCTTTATTAAAAGGTATCTTTTACGAAACAACCACACGTTAGGTGAAATTCAAACTAATCTTAAAATTCTGCACGTCACCCCTAAGGGGCTATTATCAAGTACGCTGAGGAAGTGGAGATTTTTCAAATTAAACCTAAATTTTCGTCCGAAATACTAAACGAGCAGATAGATTTCACCAAGAACTGGTTCTTCACACAATTTTCGGAGCACTTACGGTTCTGCGCCCATCCTTGGGCCTCGATAGATGGCTACGCACTACACTTCGCCGATACACAGTATTCTTTTCGTGATAAATGCTGTGCCATTCTGTATTTTACCCCCAAGGCTGTACGCCTTTTGCCGGCCGGTGTGGCCGAGCGGTTCTAGGCGCTTCAGTCTGAAACCGCGCGACCGCTATGATCGCATGTTCGAATCCTGCCTCGGGCATGGATGTGTGTGATATCCTTAGGTTAGTTAGGTTTAAGTAGTTCTAAGTTCTAGGTGACTGATGACCTCAGATGTTAAGTCCCATAGTGCTTGAAGCCATTTGAACCATTTGAATTTTTGCCAATCATAAACATATTCCTTTCCCACCCCCTTTTCCAGTCTCTATAATTTTAATTTTTGTCAATTTTTATCAGTTGTCATACGTACAATTACAGCTTGTGGTACATTATATAGTTATACCTATTTCTGTTATGTTTGATTCCTAGACAAAATCGTGACATGTAATATAAATAAAAGGGAACAAGTTATGCAAGGTAGCACAATTGCCAGTGTACCATTAGCAGTAATATTGCACTGGATTTTACATGATTGTGTTTTGGATGGTGCTTTAGTTAAACTAGTGTTTGGGATTTAAGGAGTTCTAATTAGATAAGACAATCTGGGATGGTTGCCATATACTATTGATGGAACTGATGTATGGTGTTCCAACATCGCGCGTTCTCAAAATGTTTGAATCTCCTGTATGGCGTTTATGCATTTGCTCCTATTGGCGGAAACGGCAATGCATGGACACCATCTGTTCTTCATAAGTGCCGCGATTGATATTTCGATTCTTTGTAAATTATTATAAAATGATATTTATGTACTTTTACTGACGTCATTAATTTAAATGCTGTAAGATGTCAAAAACCGTTTGTTAATAGACTGTTTGCCTCATATACCCTAGCGCCACTCAGCGGTCTCTTCCAATGTATTATCTTGGACCATTCAAAAGATTTGTTACACATTTTTTGTAAGAAACAGCAATATCTTTTTGCAAAACATTATAAAGTTATTTCTATGAATTGTTTGTTGATGAAATTGTTTTATAAGACATATCGGCGAAACTGTTTTGTGAGCAACGAAGTGCGGCGTGTACCACGTATCCAGCGCTGCATAGGGGTTCAGTCCACTTGGCTTCCAGTTCGTTTCTTGGTTGCAGTTTGCACTTGTCTTGTGATTGATAACTTTGACGAGATTGATGTATCTATTGAACAATTTTATATGATTGACATAACATTGGTAAGCTAGAAAACGATATTTTACTCATTATACTGTATCTCTAATCAACTTTTGTGTTGTATTTTATAGCCTTTGAAAATGATGGAATGTCGAAAGGCGTAAGGCGATTTTGAAAATAATAAAAAGTGTGGTCAAGACATCTTAAAGTTATTAAACTTTAGCTACTTGAGAGGGCCCCCACAAAAAACGAGTTATGGTAGGACAATGAACCTTTTTGGGAACATTTTTAAGGACATGAGGAAGAGAATTAACGAAGAAACCATTGAAAGAAACACATTTTAATTTCCACATGACAGGATAACAATTCTTAATTGTGTACCATGTTTACGTTCAGCGTTACAAACGTTGCTCAGTGTGCCGACCATCTGCATCCACGACAGCCTGGAAATTTGTACAGATACCATTTCACAACTGTTCGCAGCACTTTTCGGACGGTGGTCCATGGAATGTTCAGTTGTCGTGACACTGCTCTTGCACAACTCAAAGATACTACATTGCGCTCAGCATTCTCAGCCATGGCTACAGAACCTTCTTCAACAATTTGTGGAGCATTTGGCCGTCGGCCTCTCCCAGGAGAAATTCCCAAATCTGTAGTTAATTCGAACTACTGAACAGTGTTTTCAATCCCCGTGCAGAAAGAGGACCTTTCCGCAATCCTTTAAGGCGTCGATACTCGCGAAGCAGCACTATTGCTGTTGTTTTAACAGGTTTGCGAGTGATGCCCTGCTCACCTTGTCCAGAACTGTGTTGACTGCCTCCAACTGCATTGCACACTAGAGATGGGTCCAAAGGAACGGTTAACCAAAATGAACGGAATGAGAGAGGAACGAATTCTAAGGAACGGCCTTTCATAGTTCACTTCGGTCGTGGCTTTCTACTTATAGTTTCCGGGAACGGGAAACGGCCGGTCTGGTCCCGTTCCCGTCTGTCTCGGTCTCGGTCGGCTAGACTCGTATTTCTTCGCGCGGTCACTCGTCGCAGTTCCACTGCCGACTGCTCATAGTTCAGTATCGAGTTGTTTGTTTCGTTGACTTCGCACGCCCATTATAGATCTGTTTCAAACCTTTTTTGAACTCTGAACTTCTGGTTCTTTTCGTATTCTATTCAGCGTCCACGACCGTAATTAAAATGTATTTTATAATTACGTAAATTACATAAAAATTACGTGGTATGTAATACATACATCTCTTCAGGTAACAAAACGGCGTATCAGCTTACTTCACTATTTCGATAAACAGCAGAAGAAATACTTGTAAAAAAGCAAGATTTTTTTGTTATTACGCATGCAAAGAACGTCGGCACGGCACACACGAGTGGCCATTTTCCGTCTATTTTTGATCCAAGGGAAAAGAGCGTGTTCACTGCTATAGAAGGCAGACCGGCTTACAACCGAATGAAGCCCGCGGTTCGTAATCGAGAATATGAAAACTCCTACAATATTATTTCAATGGTACAGGATGGCGCACGAAATACTGGCCCCGAGTGCTAGAGTACTCATTGTCGCTTACTAATCGTCATCTATTGTTTCGAAGTTGTTTGCATTAGCTTATTTGTTATTTCTCCACTGTCTAATTATTACATGTTTATCTATTCTGCTCGTAGCGGTCAACAAATCGATCGTAATTGGCGAGCAGTCTGTACTCGGGACCGGTTTTTCGTGCACTGCGATCAGCCACGTAACGCTACAGTTGGCTAAACGAAATTTTTTGCAGAATCACGAAAATTACAAGTGTGTGAGAATTCTGTTATGAATAAAAACTCTATACTCCAGGGGGGGGGGGGGGGGGGGGGGGCAAGTGCCCCCTCTTGGCGCCTTCCATCTTCAGTCACCTACGCTACTAATTTTCAATTTTTCATAAGAACCATATACCAAATATAATGAACGGTGAACGGGTAAAAATGAACGGTTCCCAAAAAAGAGCGATCACTAGTGAACTAGTTCCCAAGGATGAACGCCTTGGCCATCTCTATTGCACACTGATGCTTGTTTCAGCCCTACGTCGCCGTACCAGTAACGGCGCCTAATGGAAAATCATGACACTAACACTGCTAAGATAGCAAATCCTGCAGCGTACAGTCTGAACATCATTTCTATGAAGTTGAGTACCCATATGTTAAATTGCTTTTCCTCTACACTGGCTCAAGTACCGAAAATTATACTACAACGGTAACTGGAGCGAGTGAAAACCATTATTTGAATCTATGTTCTCAAAAACTTGTCAGTGTATTCCCAGCTTAAAACGATACATTGTTTTTAACTGCAGTTTGTTGAGCCTTTACAAAAATGTCGCAAGGCCCCAGGGGACCTTGAACTCCAGATTAAGAACAGCTTGTCCACAGTATTCGTTTATGTTGCTGATCAACTTTTAGCTTACATCATCCGAGAATTAGTCTGATGACGACCATGTAAGTATTGACTGCTACAGAACATCCGCAGTTGGTGTTCCGATGCTTAAGCTCTCCTTAGTTGTTAGGGAAGAGCATTTGAATATTTCCTCAGGATATCCGGCTCTTTAATTTTTTCTCACAGTTTTTTTTCCGTTTGCATTGTGTTGTTACACAACAAGAGCTCACTGTGGTGTCACCGCCAGACACCATACTTGCTAGGTGGTAGCCTTTAAATCGGCCGCGGTCCGTTAGTATACGTCGGACCCGCGTGTCGCCACTGTCGGTGATTGCAGACCGAGCGCCGCGACACGGCAGGTCTAGAGAGACGTCCTAGCACTCGCCCCAGTTGTACAGCCGACTTTGCTAGCGATGGTTCACTGACAAATTACGCTCTCATTTGCCGAGACGATAGTTAGCATAGCCTTCAGCTACGTCAATTGCTACGACCTAGCAAGGCGCCATTATCATTTGCTATTTATCTTGTGATGCATGTACCGTCAGACCGATGTTCACAAATTATGGATTAAAGTTAAGTATTCCAGAAGTTCCGTACTTTTTTTACTAGACTCAATTCCTTTAACTGTTCCAGACCTCACGCCAGCCTGCGTGAGCTTAAACGCGTGCCTTTCGGCTATCTCCTAGTGGCTTGGCTGTCTTGCCAAGTCGCAACACTCACATCTCAGACATCTTGCCTAGTACGAGTCTGTGTGGTGAATAATGAGATGGCGCGTGTAATCATTTCGAGTAGCTACGGAATAGATTGATGGCGATACCGGTATCTTAGCTCAGAGCTTTACGTTGCCTCGCTTTGACACATGTTGTCGATTTTCGCTACTAAAATTCCTCATAAACAGCCTATCACAAATTGAGAAGAATAGTGATGTCCATACCTGAAACACTATAGGGAAAATGACCATCATCCATGGTTAAAACTCTCAGTCGCTCAGCATCAACAAAATTTTTCTGATCATTTGTCCGATTACGTAAAATGTCTGACAGCTAGTAAAGCATCTACATCTACATCCATACTCTGCAAGCCACCTGACGGTGTGAGGCGGAGGGTACCTTGAGTACCTCTATCGGTTCTCCCTTCTATTCCAGTCTCGTACTGTCCGTGGAAAGGATTGTCGGTATGCCTCTGTGTGGGCTCTAATCTCTCTGATTTTATCCTCATGGTCTCTTCGCGAGATATACGTAGGAGGGAGCAATATACTGCTTGACTCCTCGGTGAAGGTATGTTCTCGAAACTTCAACAAAAGCAAGTTTTAAATGTACACTAAAATAATTTCTTCGTGACAACTACTTCTATTTCACAGACGTAGTTTTATTTAAAAACTGGCAGCCTGTAAAAAAATACTATCTTTGAAGTGTAGCTGCATGAGTAGGACTGTGGAAGGATATTAAATCTAATCATATATACATATCCTGTAAAGTGATTTGTCCCACATGTAGATAAAGAAAATAGGTCAAACGATCAATGGAACATATAACTAGCTAACCACGCAACCAACCCTACCGAACTAGATGATGTGACAGAAATGACCCAACTCGTATACGGAAGAAACGGGATATAAATTACCTCCCAGCGATCCTAATTTGTCATTATTGCTTCCTTAGTTCATTCAAGCGACTTCGTTTTCTACAAGAGGCAACAACAGAGTATGTTAACCATCTTTATTCAGTCGCGCTCGGATTCGTACTCATCCGACTTTGAAGTCGGTGCGACGGTAAACTGCAATCTTGTTAATTCCTCTTTTTATTACCGTGCTTCGCGTAACACTGTCAAAAGAGTTGTAACATTGAATAAGCGAACTGTTCACATTAGTAATCACGTATCCAAAGCTGATGCGGTCTCCACAGTGTAACATAAAGCAAACAGCGCTTCACGCTATGTTATGGTAAAGTGCGGTGCAGAATTACTCATGGTTAGGCATGCATCTCGCACTGGCTGGACGTGTGATAGCCAATGAAACTACCCTCGTCCAGGGTGCTTGCCCGGTGGCCGAGGGCACGCGGCAGCGTATTGATTTTCGTTCGAAGGGCTCGCGTGCGCAGTTTCGTTTCACCCAGAGTGAACTGTTGTCGCGTCCAACGTAAGCTTGCAAGACTACCTTTCCGATCATTTTTCATGTGCAGCAAAGGAAAACCGTAAGCTTAAAAAAAAAGAGACATGCGAATCAAACTGCATTAAGAACGATTTAAAAAAAATTGGAAATACTGCAACACGTGTAACACTGCCGACAATACGAGTAACATGTGACACCTGTGGACAATGATTCCCACATCTCTGATCCAATCACCATCTTGTCTGTGTTTCTCCCTTTCCCACACTCAACACACATTACTTCAAATACAGTTTATTTTATAATTCTCTTCTTCATTTAATGACTTTAACATATTTTCGTTCAAGCATTTACGTATGTCTCTGAAACTGTAATCTGAATTACTGGTTCTTCCGTTTCCTGCTTGTGCCATCTTCATAAATGATTTTCCCCGCTTTCTTACCCTTAACACTGGATGAAGAACAGTCAGAATCTGACAGTTTGCAACTGACATCTTTAACTACCACGTTTTTCTGTCGCTCCTGTACGTTTTTTTTCCAGTCTCTGCTACTTGTAAGAATATAGCTGTCTATTTTATTTCGCAGTAATCCTTTCTTTTCTTTTTGTTCATGCTAATGTACTTTTGTTACTTAGAGACTCTCTTTTTTATTACTGCCCGAATCTTTCTCTCGTGTAACACCATATTTACTCGTCTTCAAAATGAAATCCTATAGAGATTATTGCTGGCTGAGAGGCTTGATGAACGGATGTGCTAGTTTACAATTTGAAACCCGCGGCTCGGTGCTCCGGCGGGGAGACAAGGACAAAAATCTCGCCCGGACAGTGTACAAGATAACTTTAACGTAGGAAATGAACTTAGTTTACGATAGCATCTTCCTTTTGGTCATTACACTTTGTACAACGTTTTTCCATTGAGGACGTCCCATCCTGAAGAGCGATTTTGGACGATCCATGAAATTTCAATCTGCGGTACCATAACCACTTCTTTCGACTCGAAAAGTTTTCTAGCTACATCTTTCCTAGCTGCGAGAACTGGCAGAGGTCAGAGGGTGCCAGTTTTCCTGAGTAAGGGTGGCTGATGCAACAATTCGTACTTCAATTCTCAGAATTTCCCTAATGCCAAATCACCTCTGTAGAAGAGAACATTATGATGATGAAAGATGATTGTCTTCTTGTGCAATCTAGGTATCCTCTCGCATAGGTTTTCTTTCAATTGGCCTAGAAAATTTAAGTAGTATTCATCAAGTGCTGTTTTGCGTTTTGCAATGTAATCAACAGGATCCTGCAACCGAATAAAATAGTGGCCATAACAATACCGGCAAATAAAACTGATTTTACCTCTGTCTGGGACTGATCAGCCACCATCCACTTTTTTCCCCGTTGTTTCGCTTCAGGCGTGGAGTGTTGGACACTCGCCTCATCCGCAGTAGTAGCGCGTAAAATCACTTGGATTCATATTAAAACGGCCAGAAAATTCTCTTACTAATTTGCTTTTGGCCAGCATTCAACAAATGTGGCCCCGTGTTTCATACAGCTTTCCATAATTAATATACAATCTACCTTGATCTTTCTGATTGTGACTCTGTGGCATCAGGAACTTAATTTGCATTGCCTAACATTACCACATTGTGCACTTAGTCGACGCTTTAATTTTGTTTGCAATTCCGGGACGTCATTAAAATGAACCACATTCGAGAGGAGAGTGGCCAAGTCAGAATTTGGCAGTTTCGTAGTAACAGACTCGTTATAAACGTTCACAGCCTTAGCTTATATTGGAGTCGGTGATAAATTTTATGACGCCACTATATTCCCGATCAGCCACATAAATGAGACACGGACAAAACACTACGACTTTAAAAAGCCATGTGAGCAAAATAATTCCACAGATAATTTTCACGTACATTATTGCGGACATGTGCAACACAAAAAATTGAAAATTTCATTGAAATTTGCGCTATAGCTCTACCAGACCGATTAATTTTGACCATAATCTAATACAGTCCATCCCAGAAACAAAGATTCCATTAATTGCTTTTGTCTGGCTCTGCTAATTCCCTGGAACTGATTTCTAGAGCACTCTAAAATTTTGAACAGTTACATTTATCTCCCCTCACCGATGTTTTGTAGGAATATCATCCCGATATCTTTTGGGTCGGATGCTACGTACAAGTTTTTGTGGCAGTAGTGATTGCGTAAACGAGATAAAACGTCGAAAAAGGCATGTACTTTATCAGAGCCTACACAAGTAATATTTGCCGGTGCTTCAATTCTGAGTCGCAAATGTAAAACTGACTTTAATTATTTATTTTACTGACTAATAAAGTCATTTCACATAATTTTGTGTATTTTATATAACTACAGTTACAGTCAACAGATACTTAAAAACTTTCCAGTCTTTGCAAAAAACTGAAATCCTAAAGCTGATAATACAATTTAAAAATTAAATTTTTTGACATTTTGCATTTTAGTATTATATGTATGATCTTTGGTTTCGTTGCAGGCGGATGACGACGAAAACGCTGAAGTAAAAAAAATGGATTTTGACGATGTTCTAGTGGAGATCGGAGAATTTGGACGATATCAGATTCTGAACTATTTTTTGATCTGCCTTCCGGTCTTCTTTGGCGCTGCAAACAGCCTAAGCTACGTATTCACATCTGGAATTCCAACATACAGGTAAGTTCTGGCTAATATAATCTTAATTTCAGGTACGTTATCCGAGAAGCAGAAATGTTTAAGGGGCCAGTGCTTACATGCGCACAATAATTCCTCAGAACAAGGATTCATTAGACTGTCACTGCCGGTTCCACATTGGGAAGTGCTCCTAAATCCACTGAATTTCTCACTGTAAACAATGCTTCATTCCTTTCTCCAGCTTTTCACCTCTCGCATTATTTGCTCTAACTACTTTTTCCCTCCGTCCGCTCGTCGGTCTTCTTCCTGAGTGATTATTGGTTCTGACAACTGGATTTGGTGCATATTTACTTTGTAGTACAAACCTCTGGAACGCATTACTCTCGCAAAACGAGAGATACACTTAGAATTAAGATTGGGCACCATACATACTGCTGTCATAAGGCTCTTCCCTCATTAAAAAAAAGAAAAAAAAACGGATGGTCCGAGTGTCTCGCGCTCAGAAGGTTCCGCACAAATCTAATTATGTATGTAGATAGTGCATCTGTAGCTGCTGATGAGTGAGAGTGCGAGTATCAAAGTATGTGACATAAATGGCTATATCTTTTTACTGCCATGTCTTAGCAGCGTAAATTTTGAACACCGCAAAGGGACTGTAGACGCTAATATTTAACATAAATTTCAAATTTATACACTCCTGGAAATGGAAAAAAGAACACATTGACACCGGTGTGTCAGACCCACCATACTTGCTCCGGACACTGCGAGAGGGCTGTACAAGGAATGATCACACGCACGGCACAGCGGACACACCAGGAACCGCGGTGTTGGCCGTCGAATGGCGCTAGCTGCGCAGCACTTGTGCACCGCCGCCGTCAGTGTCAGCCAGTTTGCCGTGGCATACGGAGCTCCATCGCGGTCTTTAACACTGGTAGCATGCCGCGACAGCGTGGACGTGAACCGTATGTGCAGTTGACGGACTTTGAGCGAGGGCGTATAGTGGGCATGCGGGAGGCCGGGTGGACGTACCGCCGAATTGCTCAACACGTGGGGCGTGAGGTCTCCACAGTACATCGATGTTGTCGCCAGTGGTCGGCGGAAGGTGCACGTGCCCGTCGACCTGGGACCGGACCGCAGCGACGCACGGATGCACGCCAAGACCGTAGGATCCTACGCAGTGGCGTAGGGGACCGCACCGCCACTTCCCAGCAAATTAGGGACACTGTTGCTCCTGGGGTATCGGCGAGGACCATTCGCAACCGTCTCCATGAAGCTGGGCTACGGTCCCGCACACCGTTAGGCCGTCTTCCGCTCACGCCCCAACATCGTGCAGCCCGCCTCCAGTGGTGTCGCGACAGGCGTGAATGGAGGGACGAATGGAGACGTGTCGTCTTCAGCGATGAGAGTCGCTTCTGCCTTGGTGCCAATGATGGTCGTATGCGTGTTTGGCGCCGTGCAGGTGAGCGCCACAATCAGGACTGCATACGACCGAGGCACACAGGGCCAACACCCGGCATCATGGTGTGGGGAGCGATCTCCTACACTGGCCGTACACCACTGGTGATCGTCGAGGGGACACTGAATAGTGCACGGTACATCGAAACCGTCATCGAACCCATCGTTCTACCATTCCTAGACCGGCAAGGGAACTTGCTGTTCCAACAGGACAATGCACGTCCGCATGTATCCCGTGCCACCCAACGTGCTCTAGAAGGTGTAAGTCAACTACTCTGGCCAGCAAGATCTCCGGATCTGTCCCCCATTGAGCATGTTTGGGACTGGATGAAGCGTCGTCTCACGCGGTCTGCACGTCCAGCACGAACGCTGGTCCAACTGAGGCGCCAGGTGGAAATGGCATGGCAAGCCGTTCCACAGGACTACATCCAGCATCTCTACGATCGTCTCCATGGGGAATAGCAGCCTGCATTGCTGCGAAAGGTGGATATACACTGTACTAGTGCCGACATTGTGCATGCTCTGTTGCCTGTGTCTATGTGCCTGTGGTTCTGTCAGTGTGATCATGTGATGTATCTGACCCCAGGAATGTGTCAATAAAGTTTCCCCTTCCTGGGACAATGAATTCACGGTGTTCTTATTTCAATTTCCAGGAGTGTACTTTTTCCCTCCGTCCGCTCGTCGGTCTTCTTCGTGAGTGATTATTTGTTCTGACAACTGGATTTGGTGCATATTTACTTTGTAGTACAGACCTCTGGAACGCATTACTCTCGCAAAACGAGAGATACACTTAGAATAAAGATTGGGCACCATACATACTGCTGTCATAAGGCTCTTCCCTCATAAAAAGAAGAAAAAAACGGATAGTCCGAGTGTCTCGCGCTCAGAAGGTTCCGCACAAATCTAATTATGTATGTAGATAGTGCATCTGTAGCTGCTGATGAATGAGAGTGCGAGTATCAAAGTATGTGACATAAATGGCTATATCTTTTTACTGCCATGTCTTAGCAGCGTAAAATTTGTACACCGCAAAGGGACTGTAGACGCTAATATTTAATATTAATTTCAAATTTATACTTCTACCTGAGAAAAAGGGTGATCATTTAAGGTTTCCGTTTTTACTGAGTGAGGTACAGAGCCCTAAAAAAGGGAGTTACACCCAAAAATAAGCACTAACTAGAAAAAGCAGAAACAAAAAAATCCTCTTTCTCGAAATTAACAGACATGTTGGGGAAGCAGTAGCCTTCGCACATCGAGGATTCAGAAAGAGTGTGTGAGTAGAACAAGAAAAGCAGCCACAGCAGTTCTTCCAGCGCAATAACCGTGACAAAAGGTCCTTTGTTCGTTAGCGGAAAACTCCTCAGTTGCTGCCGCTTAGTGGTCCTATATACTGCTCTCAGTAGTTAGCACTACTACTATTACAAGGAAAAAGAGAAAAGGAAAGACAGTTTAGTGTACTGTTCACAGCAAGTGAGTGAGTAATAGTTCAGCCTGGCGAGAACGAGAATAAGAATTAGACTTGGTCGTGGCTTTGTTAAACCTTACCAGAATTCATCTGTAGAAATTTAAGAAAGCTACAGAAAATCTACCCATTCCTCCTAAATACAAACCCTGTATACTGATCCATGTGTCAACTCCTTCTCCCTCTCTCTCTTCCTCTCTCCATCTCTCCACACCTCTTGCCTCCCTCGCCCCCTCTCTTCCCCCCCCCCTGCTTCCGCCTCTCCTCCCCCTCTCTCTCCCCCTTTCCCCCCATCATTATAGTGTAAGAAGAATGACTTCTAATGCACCAGGTGTCTACTGCAGGCCTGTACGATTCTTCGACATGTTCTAAACTCATTTGACACGAAGTGCAAATGCTCTCTTCACGCAAAAAATTTCAGAGGTGTTCATCAGATATGATTACTAGATCTTGGGTAAGTGAAGTTGACATGCAGGTCACACTTGGTTCACGAAGGGACCTGAATCAGTGCTTAAGACACTCATCTCATAATCTGGTGGAACGGGTGCACATCTGAGCCCAACTTTCCCAGTTTAAGCTTACTGTAATAAGATAAGACGAATGTCGGAAAAGTTACTTCGGCAACGTCAAGAACGAAACCCTACACCTACTGTTACTATCATAATAAAGCAGTTTAAAAGCTATGTAAGCTCTTTGCTGCCGACGTAACAATATTTTGTAAACCTGTCTGTTTTCAAAACAGGCTTTCCAAATGACAATTTTAAAAAATGTACCTTTACACATAATCTAAAAATCGCATGCTCGTCCATCCTAGTAGTCTGCCTCCTTTCGGAGATTTTTCTACCATCTTGCGTATCAGTCTTTTTGTGATCTCATTATATGACCAATCCTCTTAATTCTTCTAGCTTTTATCTTTGTTGCTATATCTGTTTATACAATTCTGTATTTTTTCGGATTCATCATTCATTGCTGACAATGTTCCAAGTATTGTGTGTAGTGTTTTCTTCTATAATACCCATATAATTTTTAAACTTGTTCATACATATGTTAATGTTAGAACTTATGTACCAGTAGTTCATAAATGCACACGTATTTTGGTTTTCCAAGAGAGATTTCTGCTCTTTAAATATGGAGAAGGAGGAGATTAGTGTTTAACGTCCCATCGACAAAGAGGTCATTAGAGACGGAGCACAAGCTAGGATTAGGGAACATTAGACAAGGAAAGCGGCCATGCCCTTTCGAAGGAACCATCCCAGCACTTGCTTTGAGCAATTTAGGGAAATCATGGAAAACCTAAATCAGGATGGCCGGACGCGGGTTTGAGTCATTATTCTCCCGAATGAGAGTCCAGTTTGTTAACCAGTGTGCTACCCCGCTCGGTCCTGTTCATTAAGTTTGCACAATACGTTTCATTTGCTGGTGAATTACGCATCCAGCCACAAATAATTTTAAAATGCTTTATTTCGATGCCATAACCGGTTTCGGACTACCATGTCCGTCTTCAGATGGCTAACGTTTCCAATTACATTGATGTTTTGGTCAGCAGCATATCGTCTGTTCCTGATAAATGTGGTTGGTGATTTGTTTTGTTATGGTCTTTATGGTTTTCTACATCGATGTATAAGTTGTTGCATTGCAAACAGCATAAACATTGTAAATAAATCACAGTGGCATACTTCATAATATTCTTAATGTTAGTTTGGGCGTTACACATGTACTCTGAATTTTTCTTAAATTTGTAACCTCATTTGTTTGTCTTATGGCTGCGATCACTTTTTCTGTTACTGACTGGTGATAGACAGCCTTTACTTGCAAAACAAGTCTCCACATAGTCGACAGGACTTTAAACTCAAACCTTCCTTGTGTCTACCCCATCCTGCACTAATAAAACGTGTCCGTTTAACGCTATGCGAAAAAAATATCAGGTAGAACTTAAATATTTTGTGATTAGCCTTGATCTGGGGATTGATAACATAATAATTTAAACAGTTGTTTCGATTATTATGTGAAATAAGTTAAAATTTTTTACCAGAACGGCTCCTTAACAACATATATGAAGGGTTGCCCATTACTGAAAGTACATCTGAGCCAGTAAGAGCGACCCTATCTGCTGCTCTGGAACCAATCTTCCAGCAAGTTCTGGATTTGCACAGAGGGTAGGGTTGTTCGTTATTTGGAGTTTCAGTGTTAAGCTGGTGATGGACATCCTAAGGAAATAGGATTTAGGTGAGAAAGAAGTTCTCCTTGGCTCTTTAGCACAATATAGGCCATGTGCTAGATAAGTAGGTGATGCGGGAGATACTAAGAGATGGGAAGGACTCATCACGGATCATAGTAGGAAGTTCCTACTAAAGCCGAGAGATATCTATGTAGCAGATTCAAACGAAGCCGAAACACCAATGACAAACAAAAGCTACACAAAGTCAAACTTAGCACGAGGATAGCTATGCAAGAATGAATTCGAAACCAAGATCTTACCAGCTAAATCAAAGAATCCTAAAAAATTTTGGTCCTCTATAATTTCAGTCAATGCAATCAGATCGCTGTAAAGTTTTAATTACAAGGATAAACATACAAATTATTCCAGAATGAGATTTTCACTCTGCAGCGGAGTGTGCGCTGATATGAAACTTCCTGGCAGATTAAAACTGTGTGCCCGACCGAGACTCGAACTCGGGACCTATGGAAGACGCAGCTCCAACTCGTCACAGGACCGAAGAGAAAACAGCCAGAGAGATGTCCGCATGGACACAGACTACAGCACCGACTGATAAACTAAATGAGCAGGAAGGCAAATACAATCTATGAAGTTGTCACAGTTAACATAAATAAAATGAGCACACCCTTAAAAATTCGAGCCCTCGCGGACTTCCTACGCCATAGAAGAACAGACGTTGCACTATTGCAAGAAGTGGTTACGACTAAAATAAACCAGATACCAGGATATGCGGCAATCACAAATATAGACCCAGAATCCCAATGCGGTACGGCAATAATGTACGGAACAGGATCGACTTTGGCGGGACTAAAATGTTGTCAAGCGGCCGAGGGATAGCGCTAAACATAAAAGAGACGCTCTTTATAAACATATACGCACCTTCTGGCACAGACAACAAGCGAGCAAGAAGCATCTTCTATAATGAAGAAGTAGTGGAACTGCTGATGCAGAACAATATCATCATCATCATTGGAGGAAATTTTAACTGTGTCGCCGCAGCTGAAGACCAAATACCCGTAGCAAACATGTGCCCAGAACTGCAAGAACTGATCCGACGACTGAAAGTAGAAGATTCGTGGCGCCTTCTCCATCCAACACACACTGAATTTACATACCACCACAAAAATGGTAAAAGCAGACTGGACCGTATAGATGTCAGCAGAGCACCAACTAAAAATGTAGCGCACGTCGAAGTCTATCCTGTCACCTTTTCGGACCACTGCAACTACGAATGCAGCCTGCATCTCCAAAAAGGAAAGAACGTGGGCACAAGAAGCACGTGGAAGCTGAATACGGAACACCTGCAGGACGCGGAACTGCGCAAGCAAATAGTGGAAACGTGGCAAGAATGCCTGGCACAGCGCGCACGCTACAGCAGCACGACCGAGTGGTGGCTGGCACGAGCGAAGCCGACAATGCGCAGCCTGTTGATAAGATACAGCGCGGAAAACTCATTCTGGAGGTGAACCACGGCCGAATTCTACCAGCAGTGCCTGATGGCTCTGAGCACTATGGGACTTAACATCTATGGTCATCAGTCCCCTAGAACTTAGAACTACTTAAACCTAACTAACCTAAGGACAGCACACAACACCCAGCCATCACGAGGCAGAGAAAATCCCTGACCCCGCCGGGAATCGAACCCGGGAACCCGGGCGTGGGAAGCGAGAACGCTACCGCACGACCACGAGATGCGGGCCAGCAGTGCCTGAAAGACGCACTCGACGCACCAGCAGACGACCAGCAATACCTGCCGCGAGTGAGGAGAATCAAGGCAAAACTCCTTCAAATAAAGAAACAGCAAATAAGAGGCGTCCTCACCAGAAGTAAAACATATGGCGAGGTGGATGAAGAGCCACTCACCATGCACCACTTAAATAGGGAAAGGGAGAGAGGCGCAGGAAAGTGCGTAAGTGAGCTTCAGGACAAGCAGGGAAAGACGCTCACGACGAAAACGGAGTTAACAAAACACATCGAGGACTATTTCCGAGACATGTTCCGTCGAGAAGCGACAGACGACGCGACAACTGCTGAATCCTCCAGCAGACGAGGAGCGTGCTCACAGACGCAGACAGGGCGTTGCTGACAGAAAATGTCGACGTGGATAACATCAAGAAACGATGAGGACCAGCGCAAGAGGAAGAGCACCCGACGCTGACGGCATCCCGCTCGAGTTCTACCTCGCATATTGGGACATGCTAGGAGGGCAATTCACGGAAATGGTGAACGAGATACTCGATGGGTCGGAAATTCCACCTGGGCTGACCGAAGGGACCATAACACTCATCCCTAAGAAGAGAGCCGCCCGCCGCATTGAAGAGTTTCGTCCGATTACGCTCCTCAGCGCCGACTATAAAATAACAGCGAAATGCATCGCAAACGACCTGAAATCGGCGATGAGGAAAGTCATCAGTCCGTGGAAAACATGCGCGGTACCAGGGAAAAATATATTTGACGCCACATGCACCTACAGGGACATAACAGCACAGGCAGCCACCACCAGGAGCGCAGGTGCCATAATTTCGGTGGACTTCAACAAAGCCTTCGACGGGATCGACCACAAATATCTCGTAGAGACACTAAACAGACTCGGGTTTGGGCAAAAATTCATCACAATCATCCAGAAGATACTAAGTACTGCGAGATCGACAGTAATAATCAATAGTTGGGAAACAAAACTGATAAAACTGGACAGATCCGTGAGACAAGGCTGTCCATTGTCAATGGCTCTATTCGCTATAGCACTGGACCCGCTACTGCGGAAACTCACAAACGACATTAGAGGCTTCTCCGTAGGAGGCAAAGCAGTAGCACGCATAGCCTACGCTGACGACCTAGGCATCTTTATTGAAGACCAGGAAGATATTGGGAGAGTAGAAACCATCATGAATACATTCCAAAAAGCGTCAGGCGCCCAAACCAACCTCAGAAAAACAGTGCTACTGCCGATAGGGAATCAACGACTCAAACCAGACAGCCAGTGGTATAAAATAGCAGAAAGCCATAAAGTTCTTGGAATATATATACAGTCTTGTCCACTTAGAATGGCCGCATACAACTGGAGGGACGTGCTACACACCATAAGAGGTCTCTCCAGACACCACGCGAACCGGAAGCTAACAATCCACCAGAAAACAGAACTGATAAACACGACGATCCTGTCGAAAGCTTGGTACCTGGCGCAAATC
The DNA here is from genome assembly GCF_021461395.2 of Schistocerca americana. Lineage (NCBI taxonomy): Eukaryota > Metazoa > Arthropoda > Insecta > Orthoptera > Acrididae > Schistocerca > Schistocerca americana. Next base: position 909,524,003 of record NC_060130.1, read on the forward strand.
TTAAGCATCCCGACAGAAATTGCGCGAGCACTAACGAGCGCAGTGTACTACCTGTTGTGGCGTCGAAATATATTGAAAGGGGCGCAAGCAACGTGCTCGCTGCCAACGAAAGAAGGGGGACTAGGTCTAGTTGATATAAAGACCAAATGTGCAGCCCTCCTACTAAAACGAACGCTCGCCATCCAGGACAAAAACCCTGACAGCGTCACAGCCAAGATATTTGGAAGATACAAGCCCGCATCACAAGAAGCGCCGGTCGACACGAGGCACATTCCCTTCAGAATGCGACACGTCAGGCCGCTCTACGCCAACAAAAGTTACGTTCTGGACACCGTGGCGAACCCCAGCCACAGAACAGCCAAGAGAATATACTGGGCCCTCAGGGGGAAGCCGGCAAAAAACAAAATTGAACACAAACTCCCGCAATACAATTGGAAACAAATGTGGGGGAACGTCTCGGAAAACGTGTTGCCTAAACATGCGAAGGAGACATGGTACAAAATAATTAACAGAACGGTACCAACCAACCAAAGACTGGCGGAGATAAAACTCGTCGCAAGTGACAAGTGTGACGTATGTGGCATGACCGACACCTTCGAGCACCGATTCACGTGCGGGAATGCCATCAACATCTGGGAAGCGTGCCAGCAGATGGTGACCCACATCAACAGAAGGGCGCCGGGAAGCATCACAGTGGAAGCAATCACCGCCCCAGACTGCAGCCCATTTCCACGGCCCAAGCGACTGGCGACTTTCTGGATCCTCGCCATGACGGCACACGCCATCGTAGCGCGGAGGCAGACCGACCAGCTGGCCTTCCTGATGGACCTCTGGGAAGAGAACAAGACAGCCCAGCAGCACAGGCGATACCACGAGAACTTCAAAAACTTAAAAACTTCCTGCAAATTCCCCTGCAGACAGCAATCGCCAGAGTCCTTCCCAGCCTGTGACCCTCAGCACCGCCACCAGCCACCTCACCACACTCACCACAAGAATAACGTGTGCAGTGATAGTGAATAAGTGCAACACAAAAGATAAAATGCTTTCTCCTCTCGCATCAAATAGTGAAGTATGAGAGTATAAAGTGTTTCTTCTTAGTGAAATCAGTGATACAAAGTGCTTCTCACCAAACATCTGTCATGCTCGCAGCCAAAACAGTGTCAAAAGTATGCACAGTAGTACTACCAGTTTTTTTTTTAAATTAACTTTTCTTCCATTATTTGTACTATACTGAATAGGAAACAAGCATTACTTAGTGGAAAGTGCCAACTACTCATTATTATTATTAGATATTTTTAAAAAATGATTTCCTTTACTTTGTGCCTATAAAATTCTATTGATTACTCACACTATCCTTTCTGCTTCTCTTATGTAATATGACAAAATTTTCTCTCTTCTTCAATTTGGGTATATTCTGTAGTATATGTAAAAAAAGTTTCTTCCAGTTCTGCTCCACCTATCATGGTGACGTTTCCCTCATACTGTCCCACTTAACAGTGTAACTAGAGGAAGAGGTCAAACCAGAATACACAATGTGCCTGTGGCATCACAAGTGCATCACATACAGAAACATGAACTCAAAATCAATGCACCGATGCCAAATATAAACTGTTATGCCTGTCCTGCAATGTCTACCTTCTCAAAAAAAAAAAAAAAAAAAAAAAGACGACAAATGGCCATGTAAAAGGGTTTAAGGAACAACAATAAGAAAAAAACGAAAAAGTAAAATATAAAAACGAAAACATATAAAATGACAGTAATATTAACGAACACTAGGAATATAATAGATTAATAGAATAAAGTGTCTTTTTTTAATGTATCGTTGTTAATATATTTAAATAAATATATATGGTTACAAAAAAAAAGTTCGAGTCCCGGTCGGGCACACAGTTTTAATCTGCCAGGAAGTTTCATACGAATTATTGTTCTAGCATTAAAAAGATGAAACAAATCATTTATGTGCAGTCTCAGCTCATCCTTAATTTTATTTATTATTATTAAAAGTAGCAAAACAGGCATAAGAAAGAAGGATGCCATTTGGCCTGAAAACAACCCAGCTATTGCCCTTGTAGTTCCCGTTTGGGAATGTCTTTGCTAAAAGAGAAAATGTGATGTAGACAGACCCGACAGGCAGTGTCGAGATTGGAGTGACAAATTGCCATGTCGCGTTCAGTTGTGGAAACATCTTTTACACAGAAAAAACTTTCCTGCAGGCAGACTGGGCAGAGCAGAAGTAGCTGGACAGCAGTGACAGTGAGGAGTCGTATTTGTTGGTGCGGTCCGCAAAACTTTACTCTTTGTCCTAACATCTGCACAATGTATGGGAGGAAGACGTTTGTTATTACTTCTGTGCTAGGAAGTCGTCCCTGGTAAAGAATTACCAGACTCAGATATGGGTTTGCAGCGGTTTGCACAACTTCGCGCCAAGTATGCCTATTATGTGCAGCATTGACGACTCCATTATCATAATGTTTTGACCGAAGAAGTGAAGAATTTGCAGAAGTATGTTTTGGCACAACATCATCAACTGCACTGCAGTTAACAAGGCAAGCTACGAACTTTTTAAAATCGCCTTTCATATAAATGTAAGCTAGAATTTATTCAACTCGTTGTATGAGCGAGGGTGTTTTGTTCAATACATTGTCATTTATACCTACAGATTATTACTGTTTGATTTCTAAGTCTTCTTCATTTTTCTTACATCTTACTTTCAGGTATAAAGATTGTGATTGTATCGTCAGCAGTAGTAGCTTCAGTGGTTTCTTAAAGTTATAGAGTCGTAAAATTACGCATTTTTCATGGGTTCTACATCCACATCCATACTCCGCAAGCCACCTGACGGTGTGTGGCGGAGGGTACCTTGAGTACCTCTATCGGTTCTCCCTTCTATTCCAGTCTAGTATTCTTCGTGGAAAGAAGGATTGTCGGTATGCTTCTGTGTGCGCTCTAATCTCTCTGATTTTATCCTCATGGTCTCTTCGCAAGATATACGTAGGAGGGAGCAATATACTGCTTGACTTTTCGGTGAAGGTATGTTCTTGAAACTTCAACAAAAGCCCGTACCGAGCTACTGAGCGTCTTTCCTGCAGAATCTTCCACTGGAGTTTATCTATCATCTCCGTCACGCTTTCGCGATTACCAAATGATCCTGTAACGAAGCGCGCCGCTCTCCGTTCGATCTTCTCTATCTCTTCTATCAACCCTATCTGGTACGGATCCCACACTGCTGAGCAGTATTCAAGCAGTGGGCGAACAAGCGTACTGTAACCTACTTCCTTTGTTTTCGGACTGCATTTCCTCAGGATTGTTCCAATGAATCTCAGTCTGGCATCTTCCTTACCAAAGATCAACTTTATATGATCATTCCATTTTAAATCACTCCTAATGCTTACTCCCAGATAATTTATGGAATTAACTGTTTCCAGTTGCTGACCTGCTATATTGTAGCTAAATGATAAGGGATCTATCTTTCTATGCATTCGCAGCACATTACACTTGTCTACATTGAGATTCAATTGCCATTCCCTGCACCATGCGTCAATTCGCTGCAGATCCTCCTGCATTTCAGTACAATTTTCCAATGTTACAACTTCTCGATATACCACAGCATCATCCGCAAAAAGTCTCAGTGAACTTCCGATGTCATCCACAAGGTCATTTATGTATATTGTGAATAGCAACGGTCCTACGACACTCCCCTGCGGCACGACGTTAGAGATATAGGTCTATAGTTCTGCACATCTGTTCGACGTCCCTTATTGAAAACGGGGTTGACCTGTGCCCTTTTCCAATCCTTTGGATCGCTGCGCTCTTCTAGAGACCTACGGTATACCGCTGCAAGAAGGGGGGCAAGCTCCTTCGCGTACTATGTGTAAAATCGAACTGATATCCCATCAGGTCCAGCGGCCTTTCCTCTTTTGAGCGATTTTAATTGTTTCGCTATCCCTCCGTCGTCTATTTCGTTATCTACCATTTTGTCATCTGTGCGACAATCTAGAGAAGGAACTACAGTGCAGTCTTCCTCTGTGAAAAAGCTTTGGAAAAAGACATTTAGTATTTCGGCCTTTAGTCTGTCATCCTCTGTTTCAGTACAGTTTTGGTATCAGAGTGTCTGGACATTTTGTTTTGATCCACCTACCGCTTTGACATAAGACCAAAATTTCTCACTGTGCTTGCTGTGCTTTATAACTTGAGTAAAATTCACTTACATAAAGTCATATTCAGTAGCATGCCCAGTTTTTAAAATGGCAAAATTTAACTTTAATTGTTTTGAAAAGTCTTAAAGTAATGAAAGAAAGTCGATAAACATCTTGTCAGTCTCATTCTGGTTCCCAAAAGCAAGGTTCAACTTTATGATAAACTGAATTGATTGACTGTTCCAAATTGAATGAACCGATTTAACTTTCAGGATTCGTTCCCGTATGTTGTAAACATAAGCGTAAAATTTCATGAGGAATTTCTCAAGGTGACTCTTGTTCCAGTGATGGATGCATTCACTATGTTTAGTGGAAAACCAAAATCAAGGTGGGCACTGAAGTGCGGCGAATACTTCGTTGCTAAATACGACGACCCAGTGCTTTGTCTGCTAAACGTTTCAGAAGTAGTTCGATAGGCAAATGAAATTTTTCAAGTAAACACGAGCACAAGAGCAGTTACAGACCGCATTATGGGTTAAGTCAAATATTGTTTCTTGGGTTCACGTTTACGCTTTTAGATGCTACGTCAGACAAAGTCGTTGCAAGGTCGCTCTACTTCACAAGCGCGAATCGACTCTTGAGAAAACTAATGTAAAGAAAATACTATATCTGAGTATAGAAACAGGGATAAAGGGGTCGTCATAAGCTCGCTTATGACATTTTTTCTGGAAATCGAACAACTCCTATGTAGAAATAAGTATGATTTCCACAAGCAAAGGTGGTGCAAAATTGAACTTTCTGCGATCGTTCGTTAGATCCGGAAAGCGGTATCTAGTGGAGCTCACGTTTGATGCCGCATTTCTTATTTCCCAGAGAGCCTTTGAAACAGCATAGTGTTTCCTGCTGTAAGCTTCCTTTTTTGGACATAATAGTTTACATGATAGTACTCTGAAACATAGTATTCACCGAAATCCGACACATACCAATCGACATCTGCATGCAAAAAGTTGCCACCTACCGTACGAACGTAGTGGCGTATTTAGGACTCTGGTGCGAGAGCATATGCTATTTGCGACGCGAATATTTTAACAAAGAAACTTGCACACTTGGCATTATCGTTTAACGAAAATGGATACACCAAGAAGCAGAATCATCAGACTACGCAGTTTGGTTCATCCCCAGAATGGCATGAAGAGAAGCATAGTTCTGTGGCCGTTGTTCCGTATGCTGGGAAAACGAAGGAACACTTGTGTTTAACGTCCCTCATGGGCCGTGCCCTTTCAGAGGAACCATCCTGGCCTTTGTCTTAAGTATTTTTTGGGAAATCTCAGACAACCTACATCGGGATGACCGGACACAGTTTTGAACCGTTGTCCTCCCGAATGCTAGTCCTGAGCTCTAACCACTGCGCTACCTCACTCGGTCTTATGATGGGGTATATCCTTTAAGTTTGAAAGAATTTTTTGAAGGTTTGACATCAAGTGAGTCTTCTGTCCACCTACCAAGATTAGCGCACTATTAGGCTCTGTCAAAGATGATTTGGGTAAGGTTAGCGTACACAAAATTCGTTGTCAGTGTGGGAAGGCATTCATCGGCTTGTCGAGTTCGAGAGTTGAGGACAGGCACATGGAACATCGCCGCACACAAGGCGATAACATCCTGAAAAATCGGCAGTAGCGGAGGATTGTTTAGACAAGGTACACGAGACCCTGACATATACCAGTACGTCCGGTTTTTGGGACAGTATTTCTAAGAAGTCAATTGAAACTATGCTGGCAGACAACTTGATTAATGTAGACAAGGGTTTTCCTTTTAGCAGGACGTGGAACCCTGTTTTATCCCGCATCAAAGCACGACATTCCTTGCTAGGACCGGCCCTAGAGTTAGAAGATAGTCTTTGAGAGCGATACATCGTTGGCGGCAGTGTTCTACTATGAGTGGTGCCACAAGCCCAGTCTTATGGGCAGCACATGCTCCGTATACAGTACGGGGGCCTATATGGGACGATGTATTCATCCTCGGCATCAGTTTTCAGTGGGACTCAGCAGTCACAGCAATGGCATCTCTCCTGAAGAAGACGGTCACAGGGCTCGGCGAAATATCGAGTCATATTTATTTCAGGATCTGGCTGCAAATTCGTGGAGAGTAGCAAGCCTTTGAAACAGTTTTGCACTCTAGCCTTGCACTAAAAAATTGTATACTGTACATACCAACAGTGTCTCTCTTCAAAATGGTTCAAATGGCTCTGAGCACTAGGGGACTTAACTTCTAAGGTCATCAGTCCCCTAGAAGTTAGAACTACTTAAACTTAACTAACCTAAGGACATCACACACATCCATGCCAGAGGCAGAATTCGAACCTGCGACCGTAGCGGTCGCGCGGTTCCAGACTGTGGTGCCTAGAACCGCTCGGCGACCCCAGCCGGCTGTCTCTCTTCAAGATGGTATGACAGAACTACTGTTGTTCACAATGTACCGGTATATAAATGACCTGTAGATCTATGAGGCAGTTCGCAGACGACACAGCTATGTACCTGGAAGTGACATCATTAGAAGTTTGTTGCGAAATGCAGAGAGACTTGCAGACGATCAGCTGTGGCACAAAGATTAGTAACTGACTCTAAACTTAAATACATTAAATGTAAAACGTGTATATAGACGAAAAGATCCGATATCGTTTGACTACGCAATCGACAACTAAACACAGCAGTCAAATACACTCTATGGCTAAAAACTACACACAGCGAAGGAATTATCAGAATGTGTTGAACATGTACAAACAACTGAGCTACCGAAGCACGACTCACGCCCGGTACTCACAGCTTTACTTCTCCCAGTACCTCGTCTCCTACCTTCCAAACTTTACAGAAGCTCTCCTGCGAACCTTGCAGAACTAGCACTCCTGAAAGAAAGGATATTGCGGAGATATGGCTTAGCCACAGCCTGGGGGATGTTTCCAGAATGAGATTTTCACTCTGCAGCGGAGTGTGCGCTGATATGAAACTTCCTGGCAGATTAAAACTGTGTGCCCGACCGAGACTCGAACTCGGGACCTTTGCCTTTCGCGGGCAAGTGCTCTACCAACTGAGCTACCGAAGCACGACTCACGCCCGGTACTCACAGCTTTACTTCTCCCAGTACCTCGTCTCCTACCTTCCAAACTTTACAGAAGCTCTCCTGCGAACCTTGCAGAACTAGCACTCCTGAAAGAAAGGATATTGCGGAGATATGGCTTAGCCACAGCCTGGGGGATGTTTCCAGAATGAGATTTTCACTCTGCAGCGGAGTGTGCGCTGATATGAAACTTCCTGGCAGATTAAAACTGTGTGCCCCACCGAGACTCGAATTCGGGACCTTTGTCACAGAGACAAGCAATAGAAACTCTAGTCATGTGAAGGCGGGCATTATCTTGCTGAAATATGAGCCTAGAATAGCTTACTATGAAGGACAGCAAGGTTCGCAGGAGAGCTTCTGTAAAGTTTGGAAGGTAGGAGACGAGGTACTGGCAGAAGTAAAGCTGTGAGTACCGGGCGTGAGTCGTGCTTCGGTAGCTCAGTTGGTAGAGCACTTGCCCGCGAAAGGCAAAGGTCCCGAGTTCGAGTCTCGGTCGGGCACACAGTTTTAATTTGCCAGGAAGTTTCATATCAGCGCACACTCCGCTGCAGAGTGAAAATCTCATTCTGGATGTACAAACAAATGGTCGCAATTTCAGAAACAAATGGATGATTTATTCAAGAGAAAGAGCTTCACAAATTGAGCAAGCCTATAACGCATTGGTACAAATCTGGCCCTTATGCAGGCAGTTATTAGTCTTGGCATTGATTGATAGTTGTTGGATGTCCTCCTGAAGGACATCGTTTGAAATTCTGTCGAACTAGCGCGTTAGATCGTCAAAATGCCGTGCTGATTGGAGGGTCCTGTCCATAATGTTCCAAACGTTCTCAACTGTGGAGGGTTCCTGCGTCATTGCTGGCCAAGGTAGTGTGTGGCAATCACAGAGACAAGCAATAGAAACTCTAGTCATGTGAAGGCGGGCATTATCTTGCTGAAATATGAGCCTAGAATAGCTTAGCATGAAGGACAACAAAACGCGGCGTAGGATACCGTCGACATACTGCTGTGCTATAAGAGTGCCGTGGAAGACAACCAAAGGGGTCCTGTTATGAAAAGAAATGGTACCCCAGACCATCACTCCTGGATGTCGGACTGTACGGTTGGCGACAGCCAGGTTGGTATCTCACCACTGTCCGGAATGTCTCCAGATACTTCTGCAGTGGTCATCGGGGCTCAGTTCGGAGCGGAACTCATCACTGAAGACAATTCTACTCCATTCAATGAGATTCCTGGCCGAAGACGTGTCGGGAAACACCCCAGACAACGTACATGTACATCACATTTACCGATTTCCGTCCCATTGGATAATTCTTTCTGGTACGTCGTTTTTTGCCATGCAGTGTCTATAATATCTGTCCGGAGCGTATTAAGGAGGAACAACATACAATGATCAGAAGTATGCGGAATTTACCATTAGATACCACGAGAGACGGACCCGTCAGTAAAAAGGAGGAACGGGAGGTATTGTGTTGTGAAGCAGTAACGGCAGACTGGGTCCGTCACCGAGCGAGGTGGCGCAGTGGTTAGCACACCGGACTCGCATTGGGAGGACGACGGTTCAAACCCGCGTTCGGCCATCGTGGCTTAGGTTTTCCGTGATTTCCCTAAATCGCTTCAGGTAAGTGCCGGGATGGTTTCTTTGAAACGACACTGCCGCCTTCCTTCCCCATCCTTCCCTAATCCTATGGGACAGATGACCTTGCTGTTTGGTCCCATCCACCGAACCAGCCAATCAACCAACTGGGTCCGTCAGGACAGCTTAGTCTCCTCAAACGTGGACTAGTCATTCAATATCACCTGAGAAACAAAACCATAATGGAAATTTCAGCACGTCTAAAACTGTCTAAGTTGGCTGTAGATGCCAGCCGGTGTATCCGAGCGGTTCTAGGCGCTACAGTCTGGAACCGCGCCGCCGATACGGTCGCAGGTTCGAATCCTGCCTCGGGCATGGGTGTGTGTGATGTCCTTAGCTTAGTTAGGTTTAAGTAGTTCTAAGTTCTAGGGGGCTGATGACCTCAAAAGTTAAGTGTAGGTGATGTTACTGTGAAGTCGAAACGGGAAGGAACACCTATCGTTAAACCAAGACTAGGCAGACTTCTCGTACTGACGGACAGGATCTGTCAAGGACTGCTGAAAGTACTTGTAAAAAATAGTATGAAATCAGCGGAAGGAATCACGTCCGCAGCTCGTGGTCGTGCGGTAGCGTTCTCGCTTCCCGCGCCCGGGTTCCCGGGTTCGATTCCCGGCGGGGTCAGGGATTTTCTCTGCCTCGTGATGACTGGGTGTTGTGTGATGTCCTTAGGTTAGTTAGGTTTAAGTAGTTCGAAGTTCTAGGGGACTGATGACCATAGATGTTAAGTCCCATAGTGCTCAGAGCCATTTGAACCATTTTTGAAGGAATCACTCATGAGTTCCAAAGTGCTGTCAGCAATCCATCTAGCACAATGACTGTACGTAGAATAGGGTACATTGACTGAGCAGCTTCCGGTAAGTCACACAAAAAATGAGATGTATGTATGGCATTTTTGGTTGTGAGCCCCACCTGGGATGTTCGGCCACCTGGTGCAAGTCTTATTTGACGTCACTTCGGCGACTTGTGCGTCGGAGTCACGCTGTACTCTGCGGCAATCCGATGGAAGAGTTTGGGTTCGGTGAATGGCTGAAGGACGTTACCTGCCATCACGTGAAGTGCAAATAGTGAAGTACGCACGAGGTGTTGTTACGGTATAGGCGTGTTTCACGTGATTAGTGGGTGGTCACCTCATTGCGCTTAAGCTAAATCTAGAAAGCATATGGATACATTTTATAGCATTGTGCACTGCATACAATAGGGGAACAGTGTGGAGACGATAATGGTATTAGCATGACAAATCATTCTATCATAAAGCAGCACCGGTTTGTTGACAGTATAAATGGACCGGCCTGCCCATACGATGGCATGCACGACCTAGCAGATTCTTTTATTTATATGTAGATGGCAGTTAAAATTTCTGTTCAGTTGTCAAGTAAAAGTTCAAGAAAATAAGTATTTTGTGTCACAAAGCAATAACTCTAAATACTCGTAAAAGAAATAAGATATATCAGTTCATTCTATCGTTCCCAAACAGCACAAAAATTATTTTCGCTTCTAACAGTAACACTCTGTGTGGAAAGATTCGTTGATGAGGGAAATGTGGTAGCTATTCTAGATGAGTTGTGCGTTATAGTGACCTCAGTTTAGGGACCGATGGTTATAATTAAAGAGAAGCTTCTGGAATCATTGTCTCATAAAGCCATTCTTGCCATCAAAAAATACTGTCAGTAATAATTCCCTAAAATCGAAGCAGAAGAACTGGTGTAAAAAAGGCAAACTATCCAACGCAGAAATATCGAACCCGCGATCTCCTGCTTACATGGCAGACGCTCTATCCAGCTGAGCCACCGAGGACACAAATGAATAGCGCGACTGCAGGGACTTATCCATTGCACGCTTCCCGTGAGACCCACATTCCGAACTGTCCACAATCTACATACGTAACGTACCTAATAGATATTTGCCCATCCACTCATTACTCGCGCACACTAAGGTGACGATTCCCGTAAGAGTTCGGGCAACCTGTGCGCATTCGCACAGACGAAGGTCAATGGCTGGGTAGCCTTTAGCTATATATATGAAGATGGTAACTGTTCTCGAAAGAACAGATACCATTGATGACCGTGCAGCTGAAAATGTGTCCCCATCGAGGTATATCAACAACACCTGTCGGCAGCTGAGGGTTTCCATTAATTATCATTTATTCTAGAGAAGCTGCACGTTCATCAATGGTATCTGTTCTTTCGAGAACAGTTACTATCTTCAGAACTCGTGCTCTTCTCTGGTGTGAGCAGATTCAGTCTGAGTAGTGATTCTGGACGTATTCTAATGTGGTGAGAGCTTGGAATACGCAGTGGATCCAGGAACATTGTCGAACGCGATAATTTTGATGGTAGAGGTCATATGGTGTGTGGAGAGGCATAATGTTGCATGTGCGTTCTTACCTCCACATCTTCGAACACGATACACTCGGCGGTCAGCGTTACTGTGACACTGTACGCCTCCCACAGACTTAATTTTTATGGATGACAATAAGCGACTGCATCGAACAGCACAGGTGGAAGAGCTCTTGGAACAATTATTTAACGAATGGATTGGCCTGTCCAGTCCCCGGAACTTAAAATTCATCTAGCATGTGTGGGATGTATTGCAGCTTATCCACAGACCACCCAGCAGTTGTAAACCGCTCTGGTGGAGGAATGGAATGCCCTACCACAAATACTGACCTTGTGACCGCGTGGGAGCAACATGTAGAGCATGCATTGCTGTCTGTGGTGATCGCACCCTGTTAAGAACCACGTCTCGCCTTTTTTTATGTCCAGGGGTGCATTATAAATTGCAGTCACTTCGGTATAATTATTCTTTTTGAACAAAAGTGTCATTTCTGTTCGTATCATTGCGTATTTCTTTCAGTTACCATCTGTGGCAATTCTCACTACGTATGGTCCAAGTTTCATCGAGCTGGGTTACTTGGCAGTGACACATCAATCGAAAGTTATTTTTATCCGTAAGGTTTGCACATCAGTGCATAAGGGCTCTGGGCTACACTTTACCTAACAACACAAAAAATTATCTTTTAAAACACATTTTCTACAGTTTGAGCTGTGCCAGTCAACATTAAAAAATAGAAAGCATGACAGTATTTCAACAAACATATTATCATGATCAGACGTGAGGTTTTTGATACCAAATAAAGTACTGTAGATGACATAATAGCTGAATAAACCTTTTTTAAGTTTATTCATCGGTTTTCTACTTTGAGGAGTATTAATTTGGCATTATAGTTTGTTATTTTTATTGATATCCTACAAGATTTTCTCAGTCATTCAGACTTTTCGCTATTTCAGATTTTGTTTCAGTCTAATATAATGTGAATAGGGTGTATGGCTAATTCCATAACCCGTTAGATATACTGGATTTAATCATAAGAGAACGTAGTTTCAAAATACTGAATCAAAAATCATATTAATAACACCAAACGATGAATTTTTCATATACTATCGAAATGTGCTTACTGATTAGGTTCAAATGGTTCAAATGGCTCTGAGCACTATGGGACTTAACATCTGAGGTCATCAGTCCCATAGACTTAGAACTACTTAAACCTAACTAACCTAAGGACATCACACACATCCATGCCCGAGGCAGGATTCGAACCTGCGACCGTAGCAGGCGTGCGGTTCCAGACTGAAGCGCCTAGAACCGCTCGGCCACCGCGGCCGGCTTAATGATTAGGTGTCAAGTAATCTACCTCAAAAATGCTTTGTGGATAACTACCAGTCGTTTGAGGTACAATACATTTTGTGTACTTCTTGCCGAATTGCGCTTTTTTGGAATTATAGGGTTGTGAGGTTATCGACTGTGGCAGGCATCGGTCGCGAGCGAGGAGAGGAACATTTGTGGAGGGGACTTCGGTACATTTTGCGCTACGATACAATGTGGATATGCTACTGTACCTTGCTTCGTGAATAAAATGTATGTGTAATTAACAACTTCGATTTTCGTTATTGGGACATTCCCTGTCACGCAGTAGAGGGCACTTTCCTATTGGTGGCCCCGCATCAACCGCGAAACTCTTCGTGAAAGTTTTCTTAAGGACCGTCTTTTTGCACATTAACAATACGGCCATCTTTTCTTGTGAGTACTGCTCTATCACCTCCTCGGAACTACGCACTGGGAATTAATGTGTGCAAAGAGTTCCAGTCCCACTACACGACAGTAACAGGCAACAGACAACTTGTTGCTGGACTTCGTACAGGAATGTTCCGCAAACTCACACTCTCAGCAAGTGGAACTTGTTTCAAACTATGAGATGCCACACGAGTCAACCGCGACTCTTTAATAGGACCAAACATCTGCCCGTTTCACCAGTAGCTCGCACCGTGATTTCAGAAAGTTCTCTCGTCGCCGATATCGGCTTGGCCGACCGCAACTGTGACATATAACAGCCATTATGTACCTCACAGATTCAGCTTCCCGACTAAACTGCCATTGTTCCTACCTGACCAAGCCACTTTAAAGTTTGCCATCTCGGAGTATGTATTTTGGGCTCATTAAGCATTACAAATTATCACACCCGATTCGTCACCCTGATTTGTCATCTGACAGAACACGCTGGCTTAATCGGTGACGTCATTGTTTTGCTGCCTACCCAGAACAAGTACCGAGCGAGGTGTCGCAGTGGTTAGCACACTGGACTCGCATTCGGGAGGACGACGATTCAATCCCGTCTCCGGCCATCCTGATTTAGGTTTTCCGTGATTTCCCTTAATCGTTTCAGGCAAATGCCGGGATGGTTCCATTGAAAGGGCACGGCCGATTTCCTTCCCAATCCTTCCCTAACCCGAGCTTGCGCTCCGTCTCTAATGACCTCGTTGTCGACGGGACGTTAAACACTAACCACCACCACCAGAACAAGTATGACCCAGCCAAATCTGCACTGCTACGACGGCTTTCCCTGAAACATGAGCAACAATTGAAACAGGCTATCTATGCCGAACATATAGACGATAGAACGTCGTCCCAGCTTTGGTGACGACTCCAGTCTTCTGTGGACGTTAACCTCATGCCGAATGTTGCCCTTTGGAAACTCTGGATTGTTAAACTTCCGTCACAACTACAACTGGCAATGATATCACACGAAACTGAGCCCATGGAAAAATGATTGACACTTGCGGCCAGAATGTTCACGGCACTACAACATAGGCACAATAAATTACAAGGATATAGTAACATCGCGCTACGTTACCACTACACTGCCTGCCCCCCACTCCGGACCGCCTTCAGCAGAGTCGAGGATGGTCGACAGTGACGTCACCGCTTCAAACCCGACAGTACGCTGGCCACCCCTAAGGTCATGGCCCTGCTGGTTCTATGCCGTTTGCCGACGCCGCACCCGACTGCCTTTCTCCCTACTGGTTCTCAAACTTCAAATGCGGACCGCCGTAGGAGCATCAGCTCGCGCAGAGGCGTAAGTCGTATACAGTCATTACGGGTGGCACAAGCAAATGCCCCTTCGACTGCACGCCTGAAATGTCGACTGTACATCTTCGACCTCAGTTGAAGAAAGCATTTTTTTGGTGGATACTGGATCCGACAGTAGTTCAACACAGGTGGAGAGCAGATAGACATTCGATAAAACGTCAGTGCTGCAGCTTAATGTGGCTAATAATTCGAAGATCGCAGTGTGCAGATGTTCTGCACGAACCTTACAACTGTCGTCTCCTCACCAATTTACACGAACGTTTAACGTGACGGTTGTCACGGTACCAGGACGGTAGTAAGAATTGACTTCCTGCATCGCTCCCATCTTTCTTTTGCTTGCGCCTTTTTGCCCGCAGATACGCAGGGTCGGCATGGTTAATCGGATGTGGCAATGTTAGCGGAAGGGGTGGCTGGATGCCCTTCCTACCGCCACCCCGTACCCCCCCCCCCCTCGGGACGGAATTAGTGTACCCCAACTGTATGCGACTAGTGTAATCCATGGAATAGTGCGAAAGCGTTCAGATGTCTGTGAGCCGTGGAACTGAGGCGGGACGTGGGGACCAGCCCGGTATTCACCTACGGGGATGTGGAAAACCGCCTAAAAACCACATCCAGGGTGGCCGGCACACCGGCCGTCGTCGTTAATCCGCCCCGATCTGGGGCCGGCGCGCCTACCCGAGTCCAGGAAGCAGCGCGTTAGCGCTCTCGGCTAACCTGGCGGGTCTCCTGCATCACTCCCATCTCTCTCCGGACATACAATAGGTCTATTCGCCCTAACAACCCCATCTCTGTACGGAACAATACACTGCCCACCCGCGCAGCAAAACGGCGATATTACATACATTGACACACTCAGAGAGCGCGCCACAGTGACAGGAGAACTGCTGTTGGGACGCCAGTGCTACGAAAACTGCCGCACAAATTCCATTGCACTCTGCACCGAGAACATGTGTCTTCTACAATACATCGAAGACACATTTGCTACACGCGCGCTAGAGTGCAAGCGTCTCACAACGGGGAGGCCACGACGTTTGGTACGCGGATTTAGTGTAAACTTCGTACACTGGAAGTACTCCATGAGCACAACAAAATGTGTAAGCAGTAGCGCGTACTTCTCAAGCGTTACTGAGAAAATCGCAAGATGATTTCGGTCGTCAAATATATATATATCTGTGCGTGGCCATTTTAACCATGAAGCGGCTGCAGCCGAGCGGTGCCGGCACGGTAGCTCAGCGTGTTCGGTCAGAGGGTTAGCTGCCCTCTGTAATAAAAAACTGAGCTAATCGATCAACAACGAACATAAACGGATGACTTGCGACGTCCTCCCCGAGAAGATGAAGCGAACAAAATGAGATTAAAATACAGGGTGGCGCAGATGGATCGGGTGGTTTTGAAGTGGACTGTACGTCTGGAGGGGGGGAGCCAGGTGTTCGGCGACTTCGTCCGGGGTTGGGGGGGGGGGGGGGGGACGGGAAGTTTCAGTTGCAGGCTGGCAGTCAGTCGCGATGGCTACGTGGTCCGTTGAGCATCGTGTTTTCGCAGTGGAAGAGTTCATACGCAATAACGAGTCAATTGTTGCTGTGACGCGTGCCTTTCGCCGGCGTTTCAACATCCCACCTCGCGGTAGTGTTCCTAAGCGAGATACGATATTGAGTTGGGTGCATAATTTCCGCACTACTGGTTCATGTGCTCCAAAATGGACGCCTAGACCGCCAACAATAACAACGCCTGAGAACGTGGAGCGTGTGAGACGCGATGTCACTGCGAGCCCACGTCGATCAACGAGACGTCGTGCTCAAGCTCTTGGAATGTCACGTCGGAGCCTTCAAAGGATTCTTAACGAAGAACTGAAATTCCACCCCTATAAAATCCTGTTGGTACAGAAGATTCTCCCAACAGACCATCTTCAAAGGCTTCAGTTTAGCCAACAGATGTTGGAGTTATTGGAAGATGTAAACCTGATTATCATGATGTCTGACGAGGCTCACTTTCACATTAACGGATACGTAAACAAGCAAAATTGCCGTTACTGGGCCGACACTAACCCAAGAGATCTACACCAACGGCCTCTCCATAGTGACAAAGTGACGGTTTGGTGTGGGGTTTCTAGGGTAGGGATAATTGGTCCTTACTTTTTTGAAAATGAAAGGGAGCAGGCGGTTACTGTTAATTCGCAGCGTTATGTGAACATGATTGAAGATTTTCTTCTCCCACAACTTGAAGAGAACAATTACGACATGGGCAATATGTGGTTCCAACAAGACGGGGCAACTGCACATACCGCTAGGATATCAATGCAAGCTGTACGCGCTCTGTTCCCTGGCAGTTTGATTTCCCGTAATGGAGATGTCCATTGGCCCCCTCGCTCGCCGGACCTCACGGTATGTGACTTTTTCTTATGGGGCTATTTAAAAGCAAGGGTCTACATGAACAAACCCCGGACCATTCAGGAGTTGAAGGCAGCAATTCACACCGAAATCACATCAATTCCTGGTGATGTGCTTGAGCGGGCAATGCGGAACGTTAAGGACCGACTCCAAGAATGCGTCGCTCGAGAAGGAGGGCATTTGATGGATGTAATTTTTAAAAACTAACATTACTATTTTTTTGTTAATAAACTTCCATTGTAACTACACGTTTTGCACTTTATTTCAATCCAATACCTTTACAATTGACAGTTTGACAAGTATTTTAAAACCGCTCGATCCATCTGCGCCACCCTGTATAAGCGTGTTCGGTCAGAGCTTTAGCTTCCCTTTTTAATAAAAAAAACTGAGCGAACGGATGAACGAACAAACTGAACGGGTGTCATCAGACGTCCGCCCTGAACAAATTCAGCGAACAAGATAGAACAATTAAAAAAAAAAAAAAAAAAAAAAAAACAAGAGTGGTTGGTTTTCAAGCCGCTGGATCGAGTTCCGTTCGTCATTTTTTTTTTTAATTTTCGACACAGTCATTTTCTTTACTATTTATATTACAATTGATATAATGGGAAAAATACGTGTAATCGGATGAACTTTTATTAAATTTACAATGTTATTTGGCAGTCTACTAATTTTTATTATCACAAACAATGTAATATTAATAACTATCGACTAGTAAACGACCAAACGCATAAAGTAATACTGAAAATATATGCTTGTCCGTGTCTTCAAAACTGTTCGTATTTAATCGAAAGAGAACGAGAAATTGCTTCTCGGAAGACGCTATTAAAATACTCTCGAGACTGCATAACCAATCTCAGCGCCGATTTTTAAGGAAACACTGCGTTATGCATGGTTTGCTTCCAAACTATCGTCTGAAAGAGAGGTTTTTTAAAATGTTAACGAGGTTAGTTTTTCCACGGAAAATGTCGAAAGACCTTGCGTATGCGGAAACATAGCATTTATTCAATGCAGCTGGTGCTGTTTAACTGTGTTTTCCATGTTTTTACGAAAAATACCATCCTGCAAGTTGTAATGTCGAAAGCGACGATTAATTGTACATCTTTCGAAAGCCGTCTGTGCCGGTCAAAACTTGGAGGTAACAAGTCGTTTCGAGCTCCTTCCAGGTATAAGAGATTTCTCAAATCACGGACAAGCATACATTTTCAGTATCACCTTATCCATTTGGTCGTTTACTAGTCGATAGTTATGAATATTACATTATTTGTGATAATAAAAATTAGCAGACTGCCAAATAACATTGTAAATTTAATAAAAGTTCATCCGATTACACGTATTTTCCCCATTATATCAATTGTAATATAAATAGTAAAGAAAATGACTGTCGAAAATAAAAAAAAACTGACGAACGCGACTCGATCCAGCCGCTTGAACGCCAACCACCTAAAAAAAAAAAAAAAAAAATTGTTCTACATTGTTCGCCGAATTTGTTCAGGGCGGACGTCTGATGACACCCGTTCAGTTTGTTCGATGATCCGTTCGCTCAGTCTTTTTATCATAAAGAGTAGCTAACGCTTTGACCGAAAACTTTTTTTTTTGTAATCTCATTTCGTTCGTTATAGATCGTTGCAATTGTACATGGCAGACGTTCCCTGACGCCCACTGAAGTTCTTTATTTGATCCATTCACTCATTTTTTTCTACTACAGAGGGCAACTGACCCTCTGACCGAACACGCTGAGCTACCGTGCCGGCACCACTCGGCTGCAGCCGCTTCATGGTAAAAATGGCCACGCGCAGATATACAGGGTGTTACAAAAAGGTACGGCCAAACTTTCAGGAAACATTCCTCACACACAAATAAAGGAAAGATGTTATGTGGACATGTGTCCGAAAACGCTTAATTTCCATGTTAGAGCTCATTTTAGTTTCGTCAGTATGTACTGTACTTCCTCGATTCACCGCCAGTTGGCCCAATTGAAGGAAGGTAATGTTGGCTTCGGTGCTTGTGTTGACATGCGACTCATTGCTCTACAGTACTAGCATCAAGCACATCAGTACGTAGCATCAACAGGTTAGTGTTCATCACGAACGTGGTTTTGCAGTCAGTGCAATGTTTACAAATGCGGAGTTGGCAGATGTCCATTTGATGTATGGATTAGCACGGGGCAATAGCCGTGGCGCGGTACGTTTGTATCGAGACAGATTTCCAGAACGAAGGTGTCCCGACAGGAAGACGTTCGAAGCAATTGATCGGTGTCTTAGGGAGCACGGAACATTCCAGCCTATGACTCGCGACTGGGGAAGACCTAGAACGACGAGTATACCTGCAATGGACGAGGCAATTCTTCGTGCAGTTGACGATAACCCTAATGTCAGCGTCAGAGAAGTTGCTGCTGTACAAGGTAACGTTGACCACGTCACTGTATGGAGAGTGCTACGGGAGAACCAGTTGTTTCCGTTCCGTGTACAGCGTGTACAGCGTGTGCAGGCACTATCAGCAGCTGATTGGCCTCCACGGGTACACTTCTGCGAATGGTTCATCCAACAATGTGTCAATCCTTATTTCAGTGCAAATGTCCTCTTTACGGACGAGGCTTCATTCCAACGTGATCAAATTGTAAATTTTCACGAGCAACATGTGTGGGCTGACGAGAATCCGCGCGCAATTGTGCAATCAATTCATCAACACAGATTTTCTGTGGACGTTTGGGCAGGCATTGTTGGTGATGTCTTGATTGGGCCCCATGTTCTTCCACCTATACTCAATGGAGCATGTTATCATGATTTCATACGGGATACTCTACCTGTGCTGCTAGAACATGTGCCTTTACAAGTACGACACAACATGTGGTTCATGCACGATGGAGCTCCTGCACATTTCAGTCGAAGTGTTCGTACGCTTCCCAACAACAGATTCGGTGACCGATGGGTTGGTAGAGGCGGACCAATTCCATGCCCTCCACGCTCTCCTGACCTCAACTCTCTTGAGTTTGATTTATGGGGGCATTTGAAAGCTCTTGTCTACGCAACCCCGGTACCAAATGTAGAGTCTCTTCGTGCTCGTATTGTGGACGGCTGTGACACAATACGCCATTCTCCAGGGCTGCATCAGCGCATCAGGGATTCCATGCGACGGAGGGTGGATGCATGTATCCTCGCTAACGGAGGACAATTTGAACATTTCCTGTAACAAAGTGTTTGAAGTCACGCTGGTACGTTCTGTTGCTGTGTGTTTCCATTCCATGATTAATATGATTTGAAGAGAAGTAATAAAATGAGCTCTAACATGGAAAGTAAGCGTTTCCGGACACATGTCCACATAACATCTTCTCTTTATTTGTGTGTGAGGAATGTTTCCTGAAAGTTTGGCCGTACATTTTTGTAACACCCTGTATATTTGACGACCGAAATTATCTTGCGATTTTAGCAGTAACGCTTGAGAAATACGCGCTACTGCTTACACATTTTGTTGCGCTCATGGAGTACTACGAGTGTACGAAGTTCGCAGTAAATCCGCGTTCCAAACGTTGCCCCCCCCCCCCCCTCTGTCAGTCCCATCTCATGCACCCGCCATCCGACAAGGGCGAGGAAGCGCGCACGGCCCCACCCATGCCGATCGATACTGCCCCACAGCCCACGCACACAGCACCCATATGGCCAACGACACGCCTTAGTACTGGGCAATACGCCTCGATACATAGCGCTTAAGATGTAGGGCTCACTCTCCTCTCTACTTTAAGACTCTGCGTAGACTACAGGGTTCGAATGGTTCGAATGGCTCTAAGCACTATGGGACTTAATATTTGAGGTCATCAGTCCCCTAGACTTAGAACTACTTAAACCCAACTAACTTAAGGACATCACACACATCCATGCCCGAGGCAGTATTCGAACCTGCAACCGTAGCAGCAGCGCGGTTCCGGACTGAAGCGCCTAGAACCGCTCGGTCACAGCGGCCGGCAACTACAGAGTTTTTGTTTTTAATTTATTGGTTTTTAGTACGTGCCCATACAGCCATCTCAATAGTGGAATCAGGTACGACGATGTGAGCGTAAGGACAGCACAACACCCAATCCCCGAGCGGAGAAAATCTCCTACCCGGCCGGGAATCAAGCCCGGACCGCGCTGGACTACAGAGTTCTTAACACAGTACAGTGCATGACACCTACCCGGTACCAGTATACAAAATTTCATGCAAGCCATAACATGCACATCCATATTCACTGTGACTGACTGTAAGACGGCTTACCTACAAATTCCTATGCACAAAGGCGAAACGCGAAAACACCGAAAAAAAGTTTCCTTCACTTCGGGTCAAATCTTACTAATTTTGGGTTGAGAAAAAAAGACTATGACAAAGAAAAAATTATTAGACCTAGTGTCTGTGATTCCCAATGGATAGAAATATGTTATTTTAGCGGATTAAGAGAAACTGATACATTTTAATTAAAGATGTCAACAACACTCAAAGTCCAATTGAATTGTTTTCAAAGAGCGTTACATTCTAACATTTCTAAATTAATGGAAAAGCCCCTGGCAGATGTTTGGGCCTAAATAAAGTCATGTGGCTGCCTCATGAGCTCGTTGTCGTTTGGCTTTCTTTGCCTTGATATCTCTGCTTCATTAGAAGAATTTCCTGATGGAATCTGTCCCCACGTTAAAGAGTGACAGCTCCACAACAAGGAGGAAAAAAGTCAGGGTGAGAGTGTAGAAAATGCACATTAACGGACATGCTGCATCCGAGTTGATGTTATTTTTGCAGGCGTACTACCATCAACTGAAAATAGTTATCATCCCTTTTGTTGCGTAAAAATCCATGAACAACTCCCTTGAAGGCTTCTCAAGTTTTCTTTTCTTTCCCCTCCAAAAATCGATCAAACACAGGATGCTTTACAAGTTGACGAATTTGTGTCCCAAAAAAATACCTTCCTTAACCTTTGCATTACTTAATGTAGGAAATATGCCTCTTAAGTACTTAAAGGCCTGTGCTTCTTGGTTCATTGCTTTGATAAAACTTTTCTTCAACCCCAGCTTTATACGCAGGGCCAGGAGAATAACATCTCTCAGCAATAACATTTTTCTCCCTAATGTTAAGATTTATTACCCACCACTGTGACTGAATATGTGATTTTCTATTCCTACTGGTCCACATACATAAAAAGCACGAGTCCTTAGAGAAGCCTAGTTGCATTCCTAAGAGAATAGCGATGACTTTTGGATCGCCACAAATTTTCCATTTGTGTTCAGCATATTTGAGTCGAAGAAGGCTTGCATTTTTGCATAAGTCTCCTTCATGTGAACCACATGACCAACAGGAATAGAAAGGAGAAAGTTGCCGTTGTGAAGTTATACAACTCTCGGACTAACTTGGAGGAGTCCACGAATAGCCTCCATTCAATAGGATCATTATTCAAATTCAAAGATTTCATCAAACCATTAATACCGCAGTAAACAGGAAGATTGTTTTGCTTCCCAACATAATGAAGCAAATTCCTCTGACGTTGTCTGTCATGTGAGATCCTGACATGTTGAAGACTCCATTGCTGTAATCTTGACCCTAAAAGTTCTGCTTTCTCATTTGAAAAATCAAGGTCTCGAATGCGATCACTCAATTCGGATTGACTCAGTATGTGTGGTCTATTAACTTTTTTCTCAAAACCAGTGCCATGGGATGTGTTGAGCTCCTTTTCTTCTTCCACACTGTTTTCATCTTCTATTTCCACCTTTACGTTTGGGGTTGGAGTAGGAACTGGTAAAATATTTGAATGTGGAATAGGTCGAATAGCAGATGGGAGACTTGGCTACTGAATTGTTCTTCTTTTCTTTAATTGACAAGCCTGCCTTTACAGGTGGAATCAAGTAGATATATGGCAGTCATCTACAAGATGTGTGAGGAAAGTAATGACGCTGACAACACTGTGAGTGATATCGCAACACTTTGTTGTTCTAGGCCTACTTGTGTAGACCGGTGTGTTCATCCCTTCCAGATGCTCAGTCACAGTTTCAGCTCTGTACAGCCATCACGTGACTTTTGAGAGCACCATCAGTGAAGTTGTGTTTCTGTTGTGTGTTATAAAAATGGAACAGAGGACTTTAGAGCAATGTCATGCCATTAAGTTTTGTGTTAAACTAGGGAATTCGCGAGTATGTCTTTTGAAAAGTTGAAATAGACCTATGGGGATCATTCCTTATCAAGAGCACAACTTTTTTGCTGGCACAAATCACTTTTGGAAGGCTGAGAGCACGTCGAAGATGAACCTCGCTCAGGGACACCTTCAACTTCAAAAACCGACGAAAAGGTCGAAGATGTTTGTTCTCTTGTGAGGTCAGACCAACGTTCAACAACAAGGATGATGGGTGACCTGTTAAACTTTCATCGTACATCAAATTTTGATCGAAGTTTTGCGCATGCGAAACGTTTGTGCCCGAATGGCGCCAAAAAACCGTACAACTGAGCAGGACAGTCGAAAGAATGTGTGCGCTGATCTTCTTGAGTGGATTGCCAATGACCGCGAATGGTTCAGTCATGTGATCACAGGTGAATCCTGAATTTTTGAGTATGGCCCTGAGACAAAATCGCAAAGTAGGAAATTGGCGCACTGTGACATTTCCTCGACTGAAAAAGCTCGAATGAGCAAATCAAAGTTCAAGACACCACTGATTTGTTTTTCTGACACGAAGGGTATCGTGCGTAAATAATTTGTTCCTCCAGGACAAACTGTCAACCAAGTGTTTTACAAAGATGTCCTTGCAAGGCTCAGGAAAAGGGTGAATCGATTGAGACTGGACATGGCAGACAAATAAGTGCTGTATCATGACAACGCCCCATGTAACATGGCCATTTCCATCACGGAATTTTTGACCTCAAGAGGCATTCCTGTTGTTCCATACCCCCCCCCCCCCCTCCCACCCCCATTTACCTGATCTGAGTCTCTAATTTTTTTTCTTTTCTCCTAAACGGACGTCATTTTCGGGCTTTGGAGAACATTCATAAGAATGTTACCGACATGTTAAAGGCCCTACCAGTTGAAACCTTTCACCACAGCTACCGAGATTGGAAACAACGACTGCGCCGCTGTATAGCTGCCGAAAGTAACTACTTTGACCGGGAAAATATTGTTGTTTGAAAAAATAAAACTTCGGTAGGTAAAAAAAATCGGTCTCATTACTTTTCTCGCATAGCTCGTATTTGGCCTGTAGGCTCTCGCCAAGCCACAGAGACAGCAAAAACCGTAGATGGGTTTTTAAATTTTTTTCAGCCATTCTCGTAGTATAACTCAACAAGAGTTGCAACATATATGTGGAGCCCATGACTTATAGTCGTCCCCTACCTCCATACCTCTTCAAAAGAGGTGTCAGATTTCATTTCTGTGAGGAAAATGTTATTTCACCACAAATATAACAAAAGTTATTCACTGAATTTACACATTTTCGTGGCATTTTAATAAAGTTTACACCCGAAAAGACTCAAACCATCAGAAATACTGAACTAATTACGATAGAAACGGTATTGAACTTGCACGCACAGCAACGATATCCATGTTTATAGCCTTCAAACAGCTATAAAACATTGTGTTTTATTGGTTGACAAGTGTGCCAATTTCAAAAATAAAGTTTTCCCCAAACAGAAAATGTAGACTTTAAAAAATGACTTATTACTTTATCGCCAAAAGAGGATCTAAGTGATCATTTTCATGGTTATTTATGAATTCAGCAGCTGAAAATACATAACAACCAACTATTTTTGAGCCCGAAATATTTTCCAGAATGAGATTTTCACTCTGCAGCAGGGTGTGCGCTGATATGAAACTTCCTGGCAGATTAAAATTGTGTGCCGGACTGAGTGATTCCTTTAATATCTTCAGAAAGAACACATTTTATGAGTAATGACATGTATGAAGACAGTTGATTTTATTAATTTCACCATCTATTCCATGAGTCCACTTTCCACTCAATAAGAGCCTTCAGGCTATCGCTTGTTGTTTTTCCCACCACCCTTTGCTCTCTGCCAGCCATGACTTTTTCACTGATCTTGGTGATGCTGATTGTTTGGTTGATTTCCTTTGGGTTCCTGGCCAAGTAGGTATCCCGAGTAAAAACCTTGCTAATTGTATGTCTGGGAGAGGGTGTGGTCACCCCCGCACCCTTTCTCCGTGAACCCTTCTGGGAGCAGATTTGTAGCTTTACATCAAATCCTTTTTTGCTCAGTTGTGGGCAGACTCTTTGGCATCTGTCTAATAAACTTCATGCCACCAAGGAGACTTTCATCATGTGGTGTTCTTCTCTCTGCCTCTCCCTGCAGGAATCTACCTTCTTCTGGTCTGCTGTCTTTGTATTGGCCATACTAGGATGGCCCATGGGTAAGTCCTTGAATTTTCCTCTGGAAATTGAGTCCTTCAGTTAGTATAGGCATTGGTTATGGTATGGAGACCTTGACCTTGCCTCCACACCGGCCAGATCCTCCCCACCTTTTCCCCACATTCTGTCTGGTCTGTTGTACTGGTTTTTCCCCATTTTTTGGGTCTTCTTCCCCTGGTGTTGTCTCTGCAATATCATGACCATGATAATGGTATGGTATGATGTGTGTGTCATGATGGGTTGGTGCAATGCTGGTGCCCCACCACTCGTACAGTTTCTGAGGCAACCTTGGTTGGTCTCTCCATTCCACACACCCCTGTCCTGTTCTTTTCTTTTCCTGCAGCTCTGATGCCCTTTTCCCATGTTGTTTGGCTCTGAGCACTATGGGACTTAACATCTGAGGTCATCAGTCCCCTAGAACTTAGAACTACTTAAACCTAACTAACCTAAAGACATCACACACATCCATGCCCGAGGCAGGATTCGAACCTGCGACAGCAGCAGTCACGCGGTTCCGGACATCGTGCCTAGAACCGTTTGGCTACCATGTTGTTTGCATGTTATCCCTTCCCCCTTGACTGGACTGCACCATTTTAGCGTCATTATATTACAGACAATTTAATTTTAAACGAATATCAATATTTTATGTTATTGCTGTAAAAGTGGATATTGTCTATTGCCATTCCACATACCACCAGAAGGAAGAAAAAAATACATCCATAAGGAACAAAATGGTACTTGGGAATTAATTTGGAGCCTAAAAACTTGAAAAGGAAGCATATTAATCATTGCACCATCAGAAATTAACTTTAATAAAGTGTATATGTACATTGTTGTAGCTACATAGTTTAATTAAACAATTTGATGTATCGGTTAAGAGTCTGTATCTGTATTCAGAAGGTACATACATAGTTCAAACTTCTGTATAACCACCCTGATTTGTTTTCAGTGGTTCCCTGAATGATTTAAAGTGAAAGCTAGTATGGTTTCGTAAATAAGGCAATGGCAAATTTACTTTCCGCTACGTGTCCAACCTGAGCTTGTACATTTCTTAATGACTATAATCTTCTCATGATATTATGATTTAGTAATAGGTGCTTCAGAAGTACAGTCATTATATCAGGAATGGTACTCAAACACACGGATTTCCAGTCTGAAAATTATTTCAGCACAGTGACCAAGCATCAGTGGACCAATGATGGAATTGATGAAATCACATCATACAGTGGTTTATTCACTGCTCAGAGTAACTTCACACATAGTGATTCATACTGAGAATCCCCAAATTTTGCTAGTTTACATACCAAATTTCATCAATTTCAGGCTTTGTGAGAAAATGAAGAATTAATACTTTGTTGTATGTCCTCCCCCCAGGGGGTTCATGGTTCTTTCATGAGTTCGTGCATGGCACCCACGGGGCCCCAAACTATTGCAGCCCATTCTTTCTTCCCAGGCTGCATTTCCTTCCCCATGCCCCTTCCTCCCCATCCTCACTCCTTCCCCGCTGCCCCCTCCTCCATCTCTCTCTCGATGTTCTTACTTATGTCAACATGGCTATCCATCTGGTTTCCTGTATTCCTTGTGATTTTGTTTCTCTTGCCTTTTCTCTTTCATCTCATCCTTTTTGGTGTCTTTGGTCCCCCTTTGGGGTTTGACCTTCACTTCCGAAATTCCTGTCTTAGGGTGAGCCATATGGGGAAGAACTCCCTCAAGTGCCTATGGCATGGATTCCTCTTCTCCCTTTCTTCCCCTCTTCCTTCCCTGCTCTAGCCCCTACTAGGTCACCAGCACGTATAGCCAGTCCATGTAGTGGGGCTGTTTGCACCCAACGGGCTGTGCCCCCTGACAACACAGGGATCACACCTGATATCTGAGCTATTGCATCCCCATGTATGCCTAGGAGTGGTTGCTTGTCATTCTGGAGCATTGGAACTCCCAGCAATGGCCACCGTGCCAGAAAGCCTTGCTGTTTCTGGGATCAGAGGGGGTGGTATCAAGGCAGATGTTTGCACATGAAGCGTATGAAGCTCCAAAAATCTGGCTGTTCTCCTATGGCTGTCTCTTCAAGTGGTAACAGATCATTGAATGCTGCTTCTTATGACCCTGCAGCCTTCCCTTTCGTGGTTGCACCCTGGGAGGAGAACCAGGCTCACCAGCTTGCAGTGAAACATTTTCCCTGCTACCTGGTCTGTACTAGGACAGATGAGGACATGTTCATCACCACAAAGCCACTACTTTCTTTTTTGAAAATATTGAAGACAAGCTTGGCAAAATGGAGTCTCTCAGTAAGATGCAGTCAGGTTCCCTGCAGTCAGCTTCTTCTGCCACCCAATCTGCAGCTCTTCATGCTTGCGATCATATTGACAATGCCCCAGTGTCTATTACAACTCAACAGTCTCTGAATATGCTCCAGGAAGTCATTTTTCATCAGGGCCTCATCCTTCAAACTGAAGAGAAACCACGGATAACCTGAAATGATGGGGCATTCATTTTGTTCAACGTGTTTAGTAAGGTCATACGGACAACTGCACCGATACCAGTGCCTTTATTCTGGCTTTTGAGGGAGAAGGTCAAGGTTTAGTGTTATCAGTTTGATGTGAAGCCACATGTCCCACCAACCATGAGGGGCTGCTGGTGATTGCGTTTTGGGCACATGTCTTTCCGATGTATGGTGGGCCCTCTATGTTGTGACTGTGGATACTCGCTTCATGAGGGCAGCCTCTGTGTTATGGCCCTGTGTGTGTAAACTGTCATAACCATCACTCTCCATGCTCACCAGATGGCACGGCTCACAAGAAAGTAAAGAAGATACAAGAGTATAAGTCCCTGGATTGTGTATCTTATACCAAAACTCATCAGAAATATAACCAACTCCACCCTGTGTTGATGGCTTATTCTTTTGCCTCTGTTACATCCTTCCTCTCCTCTCTCTTCCTTGTCGCAGCCCTATTTCCCTCTCTTATCCCCCTCCTCTGTGGTTCTCATGCTCCCCCCTCCGTGTACCACACCAACTCCCCGGCTGAAGTGCCCCCATTCTCCAGTGCCCACTGGTGATCCAGAGACTTGCTAACACAAACACAACTTGACCACAGGACACACAGTCTGTGCACTCCAACTTTGCCCACTCTGTTTCAGCTCTGGATCTTGCAGAAACCTGCTCTCCCTCCGTTCTGTGCCCTCCTCAACCTATGAGAGAGAAAAGAAAGAAACGACTCCCTCAGTGCTCCCAGAGGTACCATCTCCCCCTCGCAACCCGAGTCTGACGTCTTATTTATGGATGTCACCCTTTTGTCATTGGCAATGTACGGTGACCCAGCAGCATGATTTGGTGACCCAGTAGTGTGATTGCCTACAGCCTGTTCACCTACCATTTGGATACCTGCTATGTGATTATTCAATAGAACTGTAATGGATACTACCGTCACCTCCCAGAGTTGCAATCCCTTATTGCTTTTTACTCAGCTGCTTGTGTCATTCTCAAGTGATCTTATTTTACTGATGCTCACACACCATCCCTTTGTGAGTTCCGTGCTTTCTGTTGGTATCAGGTTGGCCCTTTGAGGACAGAGCAAATAGGTGTGTTGGGAATGCTTTGTCCCCTCTCTAGATTCTTCTGTCCCTTTGTCATGGTTGTGGGCTACACTCCTTGCCCTCCAAGATTGTCAGCAGTGGCTATTGATTCCAGGCCTTGTTCTTCCAAGTGGCCTTTGTGCAGACCCATCAGTTCTCACGGAACACCTTGTGACCCATTTTGTGCAAGAACTGGTGTTAGCCTCCTATCCAGCTGCCTTCCTTCTCCAGAAACAGCAGGCTGAAGCTTTCTGCTTATGTTTTACCCCTTGTCAGGTGGAATCCTAAAATGATCCTGTTACTGAATGGAAGCTTCTTCTGGCCCTCTCTTCTTCTCATGATTCAGTTCCTGGCCCTGACTCCATCCATAGCCAACTGCTTCAAAATTTCAATCCTCCACAATGACAATATCTCCTCCAGCTGTTTAACTGTATTTGGCTCCAAGGCATTTTCTCTCTCAGTGGAGGGACACTATTGTGGTTCCTGTCCTTAAGCCTGCCAAGGACCCATCATCCCTTGATAGTTACTGCCCCATCAGCCTAACAAATGTCCCCTGCAAGCTATTACAATGAACAGTGACTCATTGGCTCTGTTGCATCCTTAAATCTTGGGTTCTTCTATCTCCTTACCAGTGTGGTTTTGCGGAGGGGCACCCTCTGATTGGTCACCTGCTTCAATTGGAAACCATAGTTTGGCAGGCCTTTCCTCAGTGCTGCCATCTTGTTAAAGTTTTCTTTTATCTTCATAAGGCTTACAAGACGGCTTGGTGCCATCATATCCTCCTTATGTTTCACAATTGGGGGCTTCAGGGCCCCTTCCCAATTTTTGTGTGTTCCTGTCCCATCAGTCATTCAGAGTCCAGGCTGTCACTGTTCTCAACTCTCCATGGACCCATGAGAATGATGTTCCACAGGGCTCTGTAATAAGTATCCTTCTTTTTCTCATTGCTATTAATGGACTTATGGTCACTGCCAGACCATTGGTCACCCCTGCTCTGTATGTGGATGATTTCTGTACTTGGGCTAGTTCCCACTCAGTGGCCTCTGTGGAACAACAGCTCCAGGGTGCCATCCAGTGTGCTTCCATGTGGACACTCGCACATGGGTTTCACTTCTCTCCCCATAAGAAGAGGGCGATGCATTATTGTCACTGTACTATAGTCCATCCTGATCCAGAGCTCTACCTCATTGCCCAACACCTGATCATGGTCCCCAGTTCCATTTCTTGGGTCTTATTTTTGACAACAAGCATACTTAGTTGCCTCATATCTGTCATCTGAAGGTTGGCTATTTTTGTGAACTCAATGTTCTTGGCTTCCCTGCCCACACCTCTTGGAGCACAGATCATTCGAACCTTCTCTGCCTTTACTGGACTATGGTTGTCCAATTTATGGATCAGCTGTCCCTTCCACAGTTTTCCTCTTGGACCCAGTTCACCATCGTGATATCTGTTTGGTTGATGCTGGGATCCCTCCCGTTTCAATTCAGCGGTCATCATCACTATCTACTTTTCCTCTGCTCACCCCTCCTATTCTATTCTTTGTGGACTATCGGGCAGGCCATTGCCTGCCTGCTGCCCACCCTCAGGTGGGTTTACCGGTTGGGCTCCACCTCACTTCTGTCCACAGTGACTTCTATCTCCCATCCTTGTCCTCTTTCTCACATTCTTTCCCAACCATCCCCCCTTGGTTAGTTCAACAGCCTTGGATTTGGATGTATCCCCTCCAGGGACCAAAAGCCTCTATCACCCCAATGGTGCTCTGTTGTTTGTTCGGAACACTCTTACAGGAGTTTCAGGATGCCATTGTTTCGTATACTGATGGCTGTAAACCCACTAATGATGTGGGATATGTCTTCATGTGTTCTGCTGGCATGGAACACCATCTCTTGCCTGCCACATGTGGGGTGTTTACTGCAGAACTGACAGTGGGTGTTTACTGCGGAATTGAGGCCATCTATCATGCCCTCTGTTTTATTAATTGGCCCTCCCTCACCCAAGTTTTCATATGTATTGACTGAATGAGTGGCCTTCAGGCTATCACTCAGTGTTTTTCCCATTACTACTTTTTTTCTGCCATCCACAACCTTCTTGTTGATCTTTGCGATGCTGCTTGTTTGGTTGATGCCCTAGCCCCCTGTTCCCCATGACCTCTCCAGGGGCACGTTTGAGGCTTTACATCAGAGCCCTTTTTTCTCAATCATTGGCTAACTCTTGGGAGGCTACCCCCCTGTCTTCATTCCATCAAGGAGACTCCTGCCATGTGGTTTTCTTCCCTTTGCCTCTCCTGGCAGGAATCTACCATCCTCTGCCGTCTTGGTATTGGCCATACTAGCCTGACCAGTGGTTTTTTACTTTGCAGTGAGCCATCCACCCCCACCCCACTCCCCCTCCCCATGTGTATTTGCGGGGCTCCACTCAGGGTGATCCATATTTTCGTGGACTGACCCCGCCATTTTGGCCCTTCACACTAAATATGCCCTCCAACATTCCTCGTCTTTGGTGTTAGAGGATGACCCTTGCATGGTTATGTCTGTGGGGTCATGTCAACTTGTCTAGGGTAAGGTGCCTAAAGGATGCTGTATTCTTGGAATGCTATACAACAATTCAAGCAAATCACATTAATAGTTTTTATTACCATAGAGAAGATTGACAATACTTAACTTTGAATTTACAATGGTGTCACAAGCAATAGGGGACATGCAAACAATGAAAGTCCTTTGCTGTATACGAGGTCCATGTAAGCAGTTGCTATGGATCACATGTCACTGCTATCATAGTGCTCTGCTAGTACTGTGCTAATACTGCACTGCTCTGAGAGTCCCGGTCTGGTACTGTGCTAATACTGTCTGCTCGTGGCTGGCAGGAGCAGCACTTATATTCTCTTCAGGTAGAGGCTACTCCTGTTGTGGTGTGCTGCTTGTCAGCTGATGTTGTCTCATGGCCTTCTCTTCTCTTGCATTGTTCATCTTCATGCCGGCACTTTTCATTATGCCGTAATAATGTCTGTCCTTGGTTTTCTTCGTGAAAGTGATTTGTACTCTCAGGTATAAATCTTTGAATTTTCCTCTGACATATAAGTCTTGCAGTTAGCATAGGCACTGGTTATGGAGGCCTTCACCTTGCCTCCACACCAACCAGGTTCTCCCCGCTTTTCTCTGCGTTTTGTCTGATCTGTTGTGCATTTTTTCCCCATTTCTTGTGTATTCTTTCCCTGGTATTTTCCCCTTTTTATCATGATAATGGTATGGTGTGAGTGTTGGCACAGGTTGGTGGCAATGCTGGCGCCGCATCATGCATAGCGTTTCTGGGGCACCCCTGCTCTCCCCCCATTCCCACCTGCTCCCTGCTGTCCTGACATCTCTTTTCCCTCTTTATTTGCACATTATCCCTTCTCCTCGACTGGACCATTCTGTTTGTGTTGTTGCTCCCTTGATTTCTGCCATCCTAGATCATGGGACTGATGACCTCACTGTTTGGTGCCCTCCCTCAAGTCAACCAACCAACCAATTGTACATTTGTATTTGAAAGCTACTGAATGGTCTGAATGTTTTACAAATGCAATACAAACATGCATGGAAGTAGCTTCTGAACTATGGAACAAAGAATGTTCAGCTTTAGAGACACAACTTTTGCAGGGGGTGGTTGCACAATAACATCAGTGATTTTACAAACCACTTGAGATACAACCATTTTCCAGTTCCCTCTTGGAGTGGAACCAAGTCCCCCAGTTCCTTAAAACCTATTTATCATGTTTTATAAAGTTAGCATATGTAGAGGACCCTTAGGTAGTCCTTTCATCCATCATTTTGAAGTGCCGTCCCAGCATCTATGTTATTTTGACAAAAGAATTTAAAGTATAATATCCATCTTTACTTGTCTAAGCCCATATTTTTTCCACATTAAATACAGATTTATTAGTTCAGTACTTTACCAAAACCCATGAAAGATAACAGAACCTGGTGGCCTAGTACAGTTTCTGTGTAAGTACCAAATTATTATTCCAGTTTGGGTATGGTAACTGCACTAGAGGCTAAATATTTTTTTGACTGTCAGAAGCTAGGCAGAGAAAGTGTAATGGTAACATTTTATAAAATATGACAGTAATTGATAAAATGAAGGCAGAAGCAGAAACTATGTTACTTCTCGCTAATATAAGTTTGATGAAAATAAGTTTTATGAAAAGAGTGCAAACCCTCACCCATATCTCTACAGTTTCTTTAAAATTAGAATAAAAGTGTCACACTGCAAAACATAGTTAATGAGTCATGTTTTTAAAAGTGTTCTGGAAGCCATGTAATTACCAAAAAGATCATTGGTTAAACCTAGTCTGAAAAAAATGCAGACACTGCAGTAATTAATAGCTTATGTTAGTTGTTTCTACCTATAAAGGATCAGTACCTAAGTACAACTACATTATTTTAACAGATGCTGGATACCAGAATGTGATAATATAACAAATCCTGTGTATGATGCTTCATGGGTATCTACAGCTGTGCCACCTGGGAAGGAATGCATACGCTATGCACCATATGACAATAATACTTCAGACGGTACATGTCCTAGTAATTTTAGCAAGAAAGAAATTTCTTGTGATCACTTTGTCTTTAAAGATGATGAATGGACTATTGTGAATGAGGTGAGTAGAATCAGCCTTCATTATACTGTAATAATTTGTTCTTCTGAATGTGTCCTTATTACCTTTTAGTAGGTCTCATCATATAGATGTATATTTAATGGATGAGGAATGAATGAAAAAAGTACAGTAGCAGGCTGTGTAGTTGTGTAAGCAACTTCTGAATTCAGTTTTGAATTTACATAAATGTAGATATTTGGTTCATATGCATGTGTTTTGTATAAGACCTGCTGTAATTGCTGTATATCAGGTAAACAGCCAGAAAACATATCACACAGTCTAAAACTAGGAAATTGAAAATTATAATTAGACTCAGAACAGAATTCATGTATTCTAGTGCAAAGCTCTACCCACTGCTCTAACGGTACTGTGCAGTGAGACAGATTTGAATGAAGATACTTGTTGTACTTCCTTTGGTGTCCATTTTCTATCAAAAATATCTGAAATTAAGTATATAAAACTTCTGACTTTCCTTAAGAGCAGGTAAAAATCGAAAAGATAATTCTCATTTATTGTTCCATATCTGCTGCACTCAGATGGAACAATAAATGAGAATCATCTTAAATATCAAGACAGTTGCTGTTTCTGCCAAGATGAATGTGTCAGCTATATTGAATGTCAGAAAGGTTTCACTTTTAATTAATGTCCGTTTTATATTACTTTTTCAGTGGGATCTAACATGCCCAGAGAACCTATGGAAGTTATCTCTGGTGGGAACTGTGCATTTTGCTGGCATCCTTATAGGATCCAGCATATTTGGACTTCTTGCTGATAAGTAAGGATGGACCATTCCATAATTACTTTTGTATTTTACCCTGTACTATGACTCAATAAGTAAATAGTTTTGAACAGTTATAATAGCTTACTATCTATATTTTGTAAAATTTTCTATTTATTGTGTTCCAAGTGCCTGAGAATTACAATATTTGCCATGCTATTGGACTGGTTGGTCTAAGAAAAATGATAAATATTTTATTTGTGTGCCCAACTAATTACAATGCAATAATTTTTATGAAGATAGTGCCCCTAGAATACTTCAGATGTGAATGACAGTATTGAATCCTGCATTCAAGCTGAGGATACTCACTATTTCAGCTTCACTTCCATTTTAATTCTGTGTTCCTGGTTTTATTGTAAGGTAGATTATCTGTATCATGAGATTGGGTTTGGTCTTCAAGTGTTTCCTTCCTACTTAGCCCCATTGTTTCCAGTGCATGAAAATTCGTGAAGAAATCTGTAAGATACTAACGTGCTTATGGAGATATTTATTGACTCATCTGCCCTGTCCTTTCTGTTGGTTCTGCAAAGTCCAAGTAATAGGAGACAGATTGAACTCAATAGGGCTCACATACTGTCAAGAAATTAGCTGGCTAGCATAAATAAGCAACAACAGCAATCCAAGATATGTAGTGAGCCAGAACAAGAAAACTTGCAGACCTGAGGGTTCCTTCTGAATTCCCATCTTCCCAGATATTAACTTAAATGAGCAGCCTGGAAACATTGGACTGCTTGAGAAATTGTGTTGAGAAACACAAACTCAGACTAAATAAAAAAAAATGTGAAAAACTAATCAGGCAGTTGTTACTGGGGAAAAATACAAAGTACCCCACACACATATATCAGTGTTGGTTCGTTGCTGTCCAATGCCTGCTAAAAGTCTAGACTCAAGCTACTGAAGAGTGATTTTATGTTACTTGTTTATGAGCAGATTCTATGTTGGTTTTGGATACAAAATCCATTTTATCTTACTAACTTCGTATATTTTTATAAATCCACAGCAATCTGGCATGAAGTAATAGTAATTTAATAACATATCACACTTAAATCAATGTAAATTTTCATTGGGTCCTGCCTTTGGATAACTGATGTTAAGATTTTAATACCGTATCAACTTTATTATGAATAAAACTATCTAGATCACTTATTAAAATTTGTTTATTGCTAAAGGAAGAAATTTTAATAAGAGATCTAGACTGTTTTATTCAAAAAATACTCACAATGATCAGACTCATACAGGAAATTCATTTTGTATATTAGCAACTTGTGTATGAATGACAGTTTTTCTCTTGCCTTTACTTGTTTTGAGGTGTTAGAAAATCTGTGTACTGGTTTCTTATCATTGCAGCATTCATAAGATATATTTACTTCTCCAAACCTGTGGTACTGCATTTACTATGATCAAATTTCTAGAACTGCATTTCTTCAGATATGAATGAATTTAAATGCTGCCTGTATTCGTTCAAACTTCCAGAGATGCTTTCCTTCATATACCATATTGACCCAAATATAATCTGCACCCTTAATTTGTGTGTGGAAAAAAGTTGTCACATTGCCCACATAAAAATTGTTCAAAAAATAGTACCTTTAGTTGCATTTTCTTGTGTTTGAATGTTGCTAAATTACACAGATATACCAGCCTTACAATCACAGTCTTCACTGATTTCACTGTTAAAATCACTACTGATACTTATTTCATAACTGTAAGGATTTTTATCTCTCTCTTTCCAAAGCGTACTGTCCTTGCTACCATTCAGGGCATTGGAAATGAAGCACATCTTGAATACTTTGATGATAGAATCTGGTGATATTGTACACCATGAAGAGAGACTCCAGGCATGCATAAGGCTGACTGATGGCTTTTTAATCTTGCCAGGTGAAGTGAATACATGATCCTCTTCTAAACGCCACTTTGAACACCATTTTCACAGATGTACTTTAAATGGCTAGTTTACATTGACATCAACCACCTACAGCTTTGAAGCCATACTGCCAGGTATAATGGTTAGATCTGTCTTCAATGCAGCAACTCTATTCTTTACTTCAAGTGTGATGTGAACTTTAAAGGAAGCCACCATCAGCACAGCTCTTTTACTGAGCAGTGCACCAAGTATACAACTCCAAACAGTAGCTAGCCACTCCATCACTAATTCTGTTATCATCCAGCATTTTTCTTGACAATGAATCATTAACTTCTCAGGGAAATTTGCCTTGGGCAAAGTTGTACACTTCAGAATAACGTAGGGGAGACGGGACAGGGTGGGGAGGGACAGCTTTCCTCCCTCTGCAAAAAGCATCTCATCTGCATCACCCATCAGGTGTAGAGTGTCAGAGAGTTGCTACCATATTTGGATCACATGCCTCTGAAATTTGATGAGTTTCTTGGCAAAATCTTCTGACAATCTTTGTGTTAATGAAAACTTTATCAAAGAGAGATGCCTCTTGTATTCATAAATGTGCAGCATCAACTGATACAGCCACAGAATTCTGTCTTTGCAATTTCCAAGGCATTTAACTGTATTATTTGTTGAGAGATCGGAATTCCATCTTTTCTCTCATCTTTTAAAAAAATATAACTCAATCTTAAACTTCATTACATTTCCCAGCTTTGGTCCTTCTGTAGGATTTCCTTGATGAAATGGCAGTTTGCAGATTATTCTTCAATGTGATCCAATGCTGCACATTAGATTAATCCAAACTATACTTTTTGCAAGCTTCATTACTTGTTGTACTCTTTGCATAATGAGTAATTGCAAGTTTGAAATTTGCAAAACTGTGCCCAATTCTGATGTTTGTTGATTTTCTTTCAATGTTACCATTCTCTGGTGAAGACTACATTTTAAATTTTAGTTAGAGAATAAACTTTGCCTGTTCTGTCATGTAATTTGTGGTAAGGACTATGGGACCAAACTGCTGGGGTCATCGGTCCGTAGGCTTACGCACTACTTAATCTGACTTAAACTAACTTACGCTAAGGACAACACACACACCCAAAATAATGAAACAATGAGCATGATAGTAGTCATTAACTAAATGAAATGTTAACAATCAAAGACAGTTACATTGTTTTGTCATCTACAATGACTGATTCTCAAAATTTAGCAATGCATTTGTCAAATTTTGAACTAAGGAACAAGCACTAAAGTTGAAGTTTCTATCATATGGAGATACACCAGTATTTTTAGGATTGTGCAAATAAGCCATGTTCAGATTTTTCATTGGCTAATTTCTCATAAAATACCGGGTGTACCGGTATGAAATGAGCGTTAAGATACAAATGTGTTGATTGGGAACATTTGTTGTGAACGAGTCTTAATTTTTTTTTTGTTTTGTTGGTATGACATCTGTCAAAGATATTTAGTACACATCAAGTCATGGAACAAATAACATCATATGTTTTCATCATGTTAACGGTGTCGAATTTTGTACCAGAAAGTGATGATTTGCGGAGAGCATTAATTTTTTGTTTTCATTTGAAAAAAAGTGCTGCAGAGTCACATTGAATGCTTGTTGAGGCATATAGTGATCATGCTCTATCAGAAGCAACATGCAGAAGGTGGTTACAATGGTTCAGAAATAATGATTTTGATGTAAGAAATGAAGAATGTAGAAGACCACCAAAAAAGTTCGAAGACGCCAAATTGCGAGCAATATTGGATGAAGATGATACTTTGAGTCAGAAGCAAATGGCAGCAATGCTAAATGTTGCACAACAAACAATTTCTGACCGTTTGAAAGCTATGGGAAAGATCCAAAAGTGTGGAAAATGGGTGCCACATGAATTGAATTAAAGACAGATGGAAAACCAAAAAACCATTTGTCAAATTTTGCTTCAAAGACAAGAAAGAAAATCAATTTTGCATTGAATTGTTACTGGCAATAAAAAATGGATTTATTTTAAGAATCCTAAATGGGAAATACATGGGTTAATCGTGGACAACCATCAACATCGACTGCAAAACCAGATCGATTCAGCAAGAAGACAATGCTCTGTGTTCGGTGGGATCAGAAAGGTGTGGTGTATCATGAGCTTGTAAAACCCGGTAAAACTGTGAATACTAATCGTTACAGACAACAAATGATCAATTTGAACTATGCATTGATCGAAAAAAGACCAGAATGGGCCAGAAGGAATGGCAAAGTAATTTTTTTACATGACAATGCATCTGCACACAAAGCAAAACTGGTTCAGGATACAATCAAAACACTTGGCTGGGAGCTGCTACCCCACCCGCCATATTCACCAGACTTGGCCCCTTCCGACTACCATTTGTTTTCATCAATGGGACATGCATTGGCTGAGGAACACTTTGATTCCTACGAAGAAGTTGAAAATTGGGTGTCGGGTTGGTTTGCTTCAAAAGACGAACATTTCTATTGGCGTGGAGTCCACAAATTTCCAGAAAGGTGGTCAAAATGTATAGAAAGCAATGGTCAGTGCTTTGAATAAAATGTTTTTAGTTTCAATTCAAAATTAGTGTTTCATTTTCACACAGAAACGCTCATTTCATACCAGTACACCTGGTATGTAGCATATACGCAGGCCAGTATGGTACAATGAAATGACAGACTGCTTTTATTAGTACAGTTAGTACGGTCATTTTGTGTCAATTTTTTGAGAGACAATTAAATGCTACATGTGGTTACTTGATTTCCTGTTGTAATTATTAAGCTCATCATTGATCTCTCAGCAGACAATTAACTTGCATATACAAAATATTACTGAATATCTCTATTAGTTTGGTTTAAACTAAAAAAATATGGCAGATGGTATAGTGCTTTATTTAAAACAGTTTACAGATAGTTGTATGATTATATTTTGTATTCAACAATATTATGAAAAGGAAAGCTGCTACTCGCCATATAGCAGAGATCTTGAACCACAGATAGGCTTCATCTGACAGAGGCTGCAGTCGTGTGTGTGTGTGTGTGTGTGTGTGTGTGTGTGTGTGTGTGTTTGTGTGTTTTTGACAAAGGCCTTGTTGGCCATATGCGTATATTGTGACAGTCTTTTTGTTGTGCCTGTCTGCGACTCAGCAACTTTGCTATATGGTGAGTAGCAACTTCCCTTTTCATAATATTGTTACAGTCCATCCTGGATTTTCCATTGTTATGTTTTGAATTCCTCTCATATTATTATATCATTTTCATATTCAATCTGATGTAATGATTGTTTAACAGATTTGGTAGAAAGATAATCCTTATCCTCTGCATACTGTTGATGGCTGTATCTGGAGTGGCTCAAGCTCTTTCAACTACCTACATCGCATTCCAGGTGTTCATCTTCATCAATGCTCTGGGCTGTGCTGGGGTTTACCCTCCCGCATTTATTATAGGTAGGATTCACTTCGCCAGTTTCATAGGTCAATATAAAGACTAAACCAATATGAAGGCTGTCATTTCCATAATGTCTTTATGCAAATACAAATGAGTAGACTAGTCCATAAATGTACTTTGATGATGCTGTTTGTCATGTAACATAGGATGTTCACAAAGAGTTAGCAAACACCATGTCACATTACAGCATGTCTAATAGATTGCAGATACTGTTTCAAAAATATTTTCCAGCATATAATAGGTGAAAGCTGAAACAATCAGATGAAATTTATTTTTGGTGCTAAATGTTGAGTGCAGCAGGTGGTAGTTTAATTAAATGAAATTACTGCAATACGAGAATGGTATAACAATTTCCAGTGTCAATGACTGAACAGAGAGAGGTAATGTATGAAACATTCTGATGGCATTGGCTTCATGTTAAATTCTAGTTCTTCCCAGCACATGTCCTGAGATGTCAAAATTTGCCTTCGTTCTAATGAATTTCCTCCCTAGTAACACATTTTGCAATATTCCCGAGATAGAGAGAGAGAGAGAGAGAGAGAGAGAGAGAGAGAGAACAGAGACGTAAACGTACAGATTCAAAACCATCAGTTGATGTTGCATAGAATGAGACAGATATTATATGGATGATATTTTTTGAATTTTCAAAATCTTATTTATTTGAGGAGACTGTCACTATATGAGTACCATCAATGTATAAATATTATGTGATTATAAGACCCCTAAATATGTCATATGGGGATAATTACTAGGAATAATGACATTGTTTCCATGCAAGATAACAGATAAGTGAAATTTTTTGCAGATCTTTTAATAATGCCATTGGAAATTCCACTAACATTCCTTTCTTTTGCAATTAGACGTTTATAAACATAGTTTTCACATCATTGAGTATGATAAGATGCAAATATAGCATAAACTGATCAATAATATACTCTCTTGAATTTATTTTTGACTTGTCCCACATTCCTGAAGATTGTCCTCCAGATGAGGTCTATGAAGTGTGTTTTTTTTAAATAAGTGTTGTTTTGAAATAAAAATATAGCAAGCAGACTTTTTGGAAATTTTATTTTTACATGAAAGCATGTACTTTTCTACATAATTCCCAACAATATTAAGGCACTTATTGTATCATATACCAGCTTTGGAATACTCCCTTTGATTGAGAATCCATCCAAATGTGAAATAAGTGCTGCGATTTGTTTTCTTAGTGCTAAAGACATGAAAGCAGCTGAA
Organism: Schistocerca americana; assembly: GCF_021461395.2. NCBI lineage: Eukaryota > Metazoa > Arthropoda > Insecta > Orthoptera > Acrididae > Schistocerca > Schistocerca americana. The sequence goes on from NC_060130.1 coordinate 909,564,607, forward strand.
ATTCATCATGTCAGTGAAATGTATCAAGAAACCATTATGAGTGGTGGAATGGTACAGAAATTGGTGGGAGTTTTTAAAGATGGCCATATGAATGTGTATGATGAGGAACAAAGTCGGCAACCTTCCATCATTACTGATAATTTGGTGCAGAAAGTTGATAAAAAAGTGAGGGTAAACAGACACTTCATGATTTCAGTTTATGTGATGAGTTTCATTTAGTGTCAAGAAGTGTGCTTGATGCACAATTGTGTTGCAGTGGTTGTCTAATCATGCAGCAGATATTATGAAGATGATATTCAAAAGCTGGTTATACAGTATGATAAGTGCCTCAGTATTGGTGAAAATTATGTAGAAAAGTAGATTAAAGTATAGGCTTTCATTTAAAAATAGAATTGATAAAATTCTCCTTCTTTTATACACACATCAAAAAAGTTTTGCATCACCTCAGTTCTGAGAGTTCTGGAACCTGTACAGAAAATTCGAATAGAGATCAACATAAACATCATTTCTGCCCTTTTTATTGCTCATGAAAACCACACATTGCATGTTGTACCACCATACAGCGAGACTTACAGAGGTGGTGGTCCAAATTGTTGTACCCACCAATACCTCTAATACCCAGTAGCACATCCTCTTGCATTGATGCATGCCTGTATTCATTGTGCATACTATCCAAAAGTTCATCAAGGCATTGTATGTCCAGATTGTCCCACTCTTCAATGGCGATTCAGTGCAGATCCCTCAGAGTGGTTGGTGGGTCATGTCATTCATAAACAGTCCTTGTCAATCTCTCCCAGACATGTTCAATAGGGTTCATGCCTGGAGAACATGCTGGACACTCTAGTCAAGTGATGTCATTATCCTGAAGGAAGTCATTCACAAGATGTGCACGAAGGGGGTGTGAATTGTCATCCACGAAGATGAATGCCTCACCAATATGCTGCCAATGTGGTTGCACTATCGGTCGGAGGGTGGCATTCATGTATCATACAGCCATTATGGTGCCTTCCATGATCACCAGTGGCATACATCGGCTCCACATAATGCCATCCCAAAACAGCAGGGAACCTCCACCTTGCTGCACTCTCTGGACAGTTTGTCTAAGGTGTTCAGTCTGACTGGGTTGCCTCCAAACACGTCTCATACGATTGTCTGGTTGAAGGTATATGTGACACTCACTGGTGAAGAGAACGTGATGCCAATCCTGAACGGTCCATTCGGCATGTTGTTTGGCCCATCTGTACCATGCTGCATGGTTGCAAAGATGGACCTCGCCATGGAAGTGAAGTTGCGTATTGCGCACAGTTTGAGTCATAACATGACGTCCTGTGGCTGCACGAAAAGCATTATTCAACATGATGGCATTGCTGTCAGTGTTCTTCTGAGCCATAATCTGTAGGTAGCAGTCATCCAGTGCAGTAGTAGCCCTTGGGCGGCCTGAGCAAGGCATGTCATTGACATCGCTTTGGTTCACTCTGAGACGCCTGTACACTTCCCTTGTTGAGAGCCCTTCCTGGCACAAGGTAACAATGCAGATGTGATCAAACTGTGGTATTGACTGTCTAGGCATGGTTGAACTACAGACAACATGAGCCATGTACCTTTTTCCTGGTGTTATGACTAGAGCTGATCGGCTGTCAGACCCCCTCCATCCAATAGGTGCTGCTCATGCATGGTTGTTTACATCTTTGGGCAGGTTTAGTGACATCTCTGAACAGTCAAAGGGACTGTGTCTGTGATACAATATCCACAGTCAACATCTATCTTCAGGGACTGGGATGGTGCAAAACTTTTTTTGATGTGTGTATTTATTTCAAAATGGCACTTACTTAAAAAACATGCCACATATGAATCAAATGAATTAAACATCTGTAGGATCTGCCAACACTTGGGTACTTAATAATTCTACAACTGGAAAACTTGCTCATGTGAAGTGAAAGAAGATATCGATATAAGTTTGAGGAAATTTCCCCATCTTTTAACCAAAGAGAGTTCATGGAGCCAGCTGTATGGTGCCAATAGTGGTGGGTGTGGGAATATTAAATCTGGAAGACTGTGATATTTAACTTTTGTAGTAACAGTTAAGCACCATAATGCACCACCATGTTGCAGCAACTTTTCATATGGTCTCTTGTTTGTTTTACTTGTACGGTAGTTTTAAGATTTACACATGTTAGCGTTAGATATCAGGAATGTTCCTGTGAAAAAGTTTCCAGTATAGAACATCCACATTGTCCCATTAGATCCTTAACATTTTATTCTTCAACAAAGCCATGAGACCTTTCAGAGTGAGCACAAACATTTAGGTTAAAGTAGTTCTAAAGCTACATCTACTGAGTTTTCTTCTCTGCTAAGTTCATATCAGAAGAACATTTAGAAATACATTTTTTTTTTTCAAATTGACTCTATGTCTTCCACAGTTAACAGACTAAATTTTACAGAACTGCATAATTTGAGGTGCATTCTGAAGCACCACAGAGTTATTGCACCATGATAAATAGTAAAGAGTACACAAACTTCTAGTAACTATAGTGCTACTGATACAATTGACAGCAACATCTTCCCAGTTATAAACAACTGTAAGACAGCTTTTAATTATGTAAAGCATTAATGTCACACAAAAAATACTTACAGAACTTAGAGTTCAAGATAAGGTGTTAAAGGTGGTTACAGACACTGCATAAGGTGCTAGATTAGATGGTTGCATAAGTACCAAAATCAAAGGAAACATAAAATGGCGAATAATGCAAACAGCAGAAAAAAAGGAAGCATCTTAAGAGTAAATAAGCTGCACCTAAATATAGGACATGACTTAAGTACAGAATACTGTTGGAGCTGCTATTGATCTCTAAAAGGTGCTTTTGTCTTGATAAGCATATATTGTGGTATTGTAGCATAATGTATACATAATTTATTGAAAGAACACAAAAAATAATAATAAAATATAGATATATAAGTGCAGAATTAAAATAAATCTGGAAATAACAATATTAATAATAAATATATGCTCTAAAATTTACTGCATTTTACAATTGTTATTAGTCAATAAAGAAAAGGTAAGGTATATTCTATGACCTTATTTAAGCTTAATGCAATTCCAAGCTGAGATATCTTTCTGAAGATATGTTTTAGAGATTTGCCTTAACATAAAAATCCAAATATCTCTTCCACATTGTGCAGCTGTAGATGAAAAGTATCAATAAATCAACTTAAAAACATTTGTTCTTTAGACTGCTGTTATGGCATCTCCTGCAGATTTGGTTCCCATTTTGTCATGAATAAAGTAACGTATTTTCTTTTCCTAAGATTTTATTTCTGTTATTTTCTGTATTTCAACAAAATGTTTACTTTTGGTTTTGATTTTAGAAGTTTCCACATTTTTCAACTTTGTCTTGTCTTTGTGTGATTTCCGGGTGCTTCAGAGTTCTGATACCCAGTTACACTGCTTTTTGCAATAGTGGATTTTTCTTTGTAGGTATGATACAGAGTTGTCTTTCCTTTGAACATTTCCATTATGCACATTTGTTTGTAGAAAAAAGGCAAAATGAAAAATAGTGCAGCATCAGAAACTGAGCTAGGGAGTTCAGTTCCCTATTTTTGTGCTCTTCTTGTGCTAGATACTTCCTATATATGGTGAGATGTTATTCCCATATTGCTATTTGTAGTCTTCTGAAGATAACTGTATAAAAAGTGAGACTTGGATCCTAGCTATGCCTAATATGTAGAACCAATGATGACCGCAACACTTGTTGATATGAAAACTCTCTGTCTGAATTTAGGTCTGCAATGGTATTATCACTTTTATTCAGAATTGAAACCATTGATATTGTATATCATAAACCCTATTTAGGGTCCCTCACAAGTTGCTTTTGTGGCCAGATGGACACTCCTTTTTTTGTGATGTTACTGCTTTTGTTTCTTAATCAGCTGTTCTTTCCTATTCTCTTAGTCCTGAAAATTATTTAATTTCTGATCTAGCCAGTATCCATTATGAATCTTATACCCTGCTGTGATGCTATTGACTTTTCCAGTCTGAACTGGTGTCTTGTTACACTTTCAAAATTTTTCACTTCTCAGTTGTTTATTTTAGTTCCGGTTGTATTTTTAACAGGTCAGTATATCATCAATCTTCATGTAGTATTGCCTTCCATATTACCGCACACTGATTGAGCAAGCAGTGAAATTTAAATTTTTCTTCATTTTCCTACGAACATTTATCAAATTTTTTATATTCTTAAGGGTCTGCAGCATGATATATGTCTGGCACACACATTATAAGCAGATAAACCCAAACTGCTGCTATGTTTAAAGTATTCTGTGCTTTATCGGTTTGTGATAGGCCTAGTTTTGGCTACAGCCCCATTTTCTAGCTGCCTGCAAATAATACATACTTTCATCAACCTTGGTTTCTACCCTTATGAATAACTATTCATTATCAATGTTTTATGGATGTCAAAAACAGCTGATTTAAGTACTATTGTATAATCCCCCAGTATTGTCGGTAGTTATACTTAATAACAGAAACAAAGATTAACAAAATTGTAGCTAAATAGGCATATCGCAAACCAATAAAATACTAAATACTTTAAATACAGCAGTTATTTTGGCTTTTTCTACATATAATGTCTGTGTAAAAAAATTCAAATTCACATAGTTTGCTGTACACAATACCTCTAACAAATATTAGTGGAGAAAATAAACTGTGAATTCATTTTTCAAATCACGTAGGTGTGGAGCTGGTGGGAAAGAATCTCAGAGAAATGAGTGGCATTGTACTCAACTATTTTTATGCTTTGGGTGAAGCAGCTGTGGCTCTTGTGGCATACCTGTGCAGAGACTGGGTGCGAACGCAGCTTGTTATTTCTGCACCTGCCGCTATATTTGCTGTCTATTACTGGTAAGACCACATATACATATTACTACAGAATTCTATATAAAAACAAAGATGAGGTGACTTACCGAACAAAAGTGCTGGCAGGTCGATAGACACACAAACAAACACAAACATACACACAAAATTCAAGCTTTCGCAACAAACTGTTGCCTCATCAGGAAAGAGGGAAGGAGAGGGGAAGATGAAAGGAAGTGGGTTTTAAGGGAGAGGGTAAGGAGTCATTCCAATCCCGGGAGCGGAAAGACTTACCTTAGGGGGAAAAAAGGACAGGTATACACTCGCACACACGCACATATCCATCCACACATACAGACACAACCAGACATATTTAAAGACAAAGAGTTTCTTTTGTCTTTTGTCTTTTGTCTTTAAATATGTCTTGGTTGTGTCTGTATGTGTGGATGGATATGTGCGTGTGTGCGAGTGTATACCTGTCCTTTTTTCCCCCTAAGGTAAGTCCTTCCGCTCCCGGGATTGGAATGACTCCTTACCCTCTCCCTTAAAACCCACTTCCTTTCGTCTTCCCCTCTCCTTCCCTCTTTCCTGATGAGGCAACAGTTTGTTGCGAAAGCTTGAATTTTGTGTGTATGTTTGTGTTTGTTTGTGTGTCTATCGACCTGCCGGTGCTTTTGTTCGGTAAGTCACCTCATCTTTGTTTTTATATATAATTTTTCCCACGTGGAATGTTTACTTCCATTATATTACTACAGAATTCATTATTTTCAGCAGATAAACACATTCTGATGTATCTAGTAGAACAGAATCAGCTTTTGTTTCTGCAAGAAGTTTTTTCTCTTAAACAAACCATTTAACAATGACACTAAAAAGACAAAAAATAACATTAACCCAGTTCTTCTTGCTGGTAGCCACAATAGAGGGATTGCAGGAATGCGTAGCTACCAGCAAGATGTAAATATCACCAGCATTGTAAAACCTGGAGCTGGTCTACAGGAAATCTTGAAGGACTACAAAAACAAAAATTGTGTGTTGCAAAATCAATGTCTTGTGATACTAGGTGGGACCAATGATGTGTACAAGAATGAACTCAAAACTGTAACAACTGTTCTAAGAGAAAAATTAACTAAAATAGACAATCAAAAGGTGATTGTGGTAGGCCTACCACATAGGCATGACCTTATGGCATCCTCTATTGTAAACAAAGAGATCCAAAAGGCCAACATGGCTTACAGGGAGATCTGCCAGTCTGGTCCAAATGCTTCTTTCCTCAGTATAAATGATCAGTAAGGAAAGCATTTCACAGCACATGGCATGTACCTGAATAAAAATGGCAAAACATTACTCAGCCAAAGAATTAAATTGTTTCTAGAAAGTGTTAATGATATAAATGAGAGCTGTAACACTACTGAACTGCCATCAGAAGAAAAAGTATGCAAATTACCATCCATAGCTAAGACAATTGTAGGCCTGCAAAATCCTTATGTACCAGATAATCCAGAAGACATGGAAGCTGTCACTCCATTCCCAACTGCATCCACAGGAACAACGGCAACAGCAGCAGCAACAGTATCTGACATGTTCCACACCCATGAGGATTCCCTCTTTTATGGGTCTATGGAATGAATAATTAATGTAATCTAATCAAGGTAGAAATAGAAACACCAACAACAGAAGAAGAGGAAACAACTGCATGCCCATCTGTACTCACAACAACAACAGCAGCAGCAGCAGCAGCAGCAGAAGACACAGAAACACCACCAACATAAGAAGAGAAAACAGCTGCAGGTGAAATGTGTAGTGTAACAAGCAGGTGAAAAATAGTGCCTCCATCCCACCTGAAAGATTTTTTAAGGCACAAAGAGGAGGAAGCCACCACAATATTTAGAACCAAATTTTTAACTGTATTTCACCAAAATATACAGTCCATAAAGAATAAAGTTCAACAATTAGAATTAGAATTGCAAAAACTAGACAGTACCACTGTGTGTATGACTGAACATTGGTGTAAGGAGAATGAAATTACACTCCTGGAAATGGAAAAAAGAACACATTGTCACCGGTGTGTCAGACCCACCATACTTGCTCCGGACACTGCGAGAGGGCTGTACAAGCAATGATCACACGCACGGCACAGCGGACACACCAGGAACCGCGGTGTTGGCCGTCGAATGGCGCTAGCTGCGCAGCATTTGTGCACCGCCGCCGTCAGTGTCAGCCAGTTTGCCGTGGCATACAGAGCTCCATCGCAGTCTTTCACACTGGTAGCATGCCGCGACAGCGTGGACGTGAACCGTATGTGCAGTTGACGGACTTTGAGCGAGGGCGTATAGTGGGCATGCGGGAGGCCGGGTGGACGTACCGCCGAATTGCTCAACACGTGGGGCGTGAGGTCTCCACAGTACATCGATGTTGTCGCCAGTGGTCGGCGGAAGGTGCACGTGCCCGTCGACCTGGGACCGGACCGCAGCGGCGCACGGATGCACGCCAAGACCGTAGGATCCTACGCAGTGCCGTAGGGGACCGCACCGCCACTTCCCAGCAAATTAGGGACACTGTTGCTCCTGGGGTATCGGCGAGGACCATTCGCAACCGTCTCCATGAAGCTGGGCTACGGTCCCGCACACCGTTAGGCCGTCTTCCGCTCACGCCCCAACATCGTGCAGCCCGCCTCCAGTGGTGTCGCGACAGGCGTGAATAGAGGGACGAATGGAGACGTGTCATCTTCAGCGATGAGAGTCGCTTCTGCCTTGGTGCCAATGATGGTCGTATGCGTGTTTGGCGCCGTGCAGGTGAGCGCCACAATCAGGACTGCATACGACCGAGTCACACGGGGCCAACACCCGGCATCATGGTGTGGGGAGCGATCTCCTACACTGGCCGTACACCACTGGTGATCGTCGAGGGGACACTGAATAGTGCACGGTACATCCAAACTGTCATCGAACCCATCGTTCCACCATTCCTAGACCGGCAAGGGAACTTGCTGTTCCAACAGGACAATGCACGTCCGCATGTATCCCGTGCCACCCAACGTGCTCTAGAAGGTGTAAGTCAACTACCCTGGCCAGCAAGATCTCCGGATCTGTCCCCCATTGAGCATGTTTGGGACTGGATGAAGCGTCGTCTCACGCGGTCTGCACGTCCAGCACGAACGCTGGTCCAACTGAGGCGCCAGGTGGAAATGGCATGGCAAGCCGTTCCACAGGACTACATCCAGCATCTGTACAATCGTCTCCATGGGAGAATAGCAGCCTGCATTGCTGCGAAAGGTGGATATACACTGTACTAGTGCCGACATTGTGCATGCTCTGTTGCCTGTGTCTATGTGCCTGTGGTTCTGTCAGTGTGATCATGTGATGTATCTGACCCCAGGAATGTGTCAATAAAGTTTCCCCTTCCTGGGACAATGAATTCACGGTGTTCTTATTTCAATTTCCAGGAGTGTATATTAATATAGGTGTCCCCCAGTTAAACGTACTGGGCCCAATCCTCTTCCTTATATGTATAAATGATTTCCCACAGAGTGTCAGGCATGGGCAAACAATACTATTTGCTGATGACAGCACAGTAGTGATTACAGACAAAAGCTCAACACTGTTAATAAAAAATCCAATGAAGCTCTCAGACATCCACAACTGTTCACTAAAGAATAAAGTAACTCTAAATGTCATAAAGACAAATTGTATAAACTTCCAACTAAATAAAGAACCGATTGACATTACACTGAAAGTAAACAATGAGGTACTTGATTGTGTAACAGACTGAAAATTCTTGGGATGAATGTAGACTGTCAGCTAAAATGGACTGGGCATGTGAGAATTTTAGCAAAGGGGCTATCTTCAGCGTGTTACGTCCTGCGAATTCTTTGCAACAGTGTGCAATATTTCATCCCTCAAAGTAGCCTACTTTGGGTATATGCATTCAGCCCTCAGTTATGGAATAATTTTTTGAGAGGTAAGTGCTGAAAATATACAAACTATTTTCAAGATACAGAAAAGAGCTGTTAGAATAGTAACAAATAGCAGTAACAGGGCACTGTAAAGAGTTGTTCAAAAAGTTAGAAACTCTGACAGTTCCATGTGAATATATTTATCAAAACATAATGTATATAAGGAAAAACATTAATCTGTATACCACAAACAGCACAACTCATGACCATGGAACCAAATGCAGACACTGTTTACATCTAAACAGAAGAAACAAGTCAAAAACTCAAAATAGTATATTATATCATGGTAATAAATTGTACAACAGATTACCACTAGAAATAAAAGATGTAAATGATCCCCACACCTTTAGTCAAAGGCTAAAAAAATATTTACTAGATAATAGCTATTACACTGCAGATGAATATTTAAAATAACTATAGACTAATGTTCATGAACATTGTACTGTGTAACAAATTTAACTTGACATGATTAGATAAGTAGAACTAAGTATAGGAGCTGTATATACTGTAAAGAGACATGTTTATTTTGTAAAAAATATTGTGCAACCATTTGACAACATCCATGCAATGTATATTGTTCTAGGGATGAATAAATCAGTCAATCAATCAAACTTTACAGGATAATCCCAGAATCAGTGCGTTGGCTTCTTGTCAACAATCGGACAAAAGCTGCTGAAGATATTATTAAAAAGGCTGCAATGATGAATAAAGTTGTTTTGTCAGATGATCTTTTGAAGACAATTGATATGCAGAAGGTATAGTATGTAATCTTGCAGATAAATTGGCATTTAATAGACCAAATGCTTTTATTACTTCACATTGTTTTGTCAAAATCATTTTGATTTATTTTAGTAACTATGATAAAGAAATATTTGAAATAATCATATAAATTTATTATTAGGGATTAATATTTATGCGATGATATAATATCACGCTAACAATTTTATATTTATTTGAATTTTTATGTTTGCGAAAGAAAATAATTTAAACTGCATGTTTTTAAAAGTATGTTGTTCTTTGTCACACAAAACAAGTGATCACTCACAGTATCATTATTTATACAACAGTACTAATGTTGAGATTGTAGCTAGTATATGAGGTCTGTACAAAAAATTCCGTAACATTCGTAATTTTGTGCCAATGATATTTTTGGAGCAAAATGCAGTTAGCATCCTGACACATGCCTGTTTTCAATGTGTGACTGATGGAAGTTTCATTATTAAATCCAGAACAGTACTCTATGCTGATGATACAACGTTTCTGAACAGCCGTAATGATCTTAATAGTCTTAAAACATGTGTTACAGAGACAATGGAGCAAGCTTCACTCTGGTTTAAAGCAAATGGGTTCTAGCTTAATGAAAGCAAAACCCAGCAGATGGTATTTAGTTTAAAAGACAAGTTTCCATCAGATGATCCTGATTGTGTTAAATTTTTGGGGGTATATTTGGATGATAAACTTTCTTGGAATCCACATATTAGTGGTAAATTGTCTAGGGTAATCTATTTTTTAAGGTGGTTAATGCACTGTGTACCTTAAAATTATGTTAGAGTATCTTACTACTCATTTTTCCAAAGCATCATATCCTATGGTATTATTTTATGGGGAAACTCCACTTGTGTGCATGATATACTATTGCTGCAAAAGAAAGCTATTAGGATAATTACAGGCTCAGCATACAAGGCTCATTGTAAACCTTTGTTTACTCAACAAAAAATCATGACAGTAATAAACCTATATATTTATTATGTTTTAATCTACACAGAAAAGAACTTACCTAAAGTAAAACGCAAGGCAAATATACATTGTTACAACACTAGCACAAACAGATGTATCTATACGCCCTACCACAGACTGTCAAAATCAGTTGACAGTTATGAGCTTATGGGCCACAAATTATTTAACAAACTTCCACAAGCTATAAAAAATTTACCAGAGCAACAATACAAACAAACACTTTATGACTGGTTAGTTGTAAACCCATTCTACAATATAAAGGATTTCATGACCTGTGATATTAAACTGGAACGTTATTAACAATTCTGTTCTTTTATAGCATGTACTGTACTGTATTATGTGTATGACTTTGTCTATTGCTGTAATGGATTAAAGACAATAAAATAATTATAATTATAATTATAATTATAATAATAATTATTATTATTATTATTATTGTTGTTGTTGTTGTTGTTGTTGTTGTATGTTCAGTGCTGTATTGAGTAGAACATTGTTTCACACAGTTTGTGAATTTTGAGATAGCAGAGGAACAAGGTGTCAGCACTAAATTTTGCATGAAACTCAAGGAAACCTTTACAGAGAGACACATCAAATGATGTGATGCCTATGGGGATGAGTACTTAAGCTGTATGCAGTATCATGAATCTTTCACATGGTTTAAAAATGGCTGGACTGAAGTTAAAAATGACCCTCATTGAGGATGCCCTTCGACATCTACACATGACACTCATGTCATGAATGTCACTGAAATTGTGTGTGCCAATTGAAGCCTGACTGTCCAAGAGATTGCAGAAGAATTTGACGCTTCAATCGGATGATATCATGAAATTTTGGAATGCATCGAGTTGCCACCAAGTTTGTCCCATGACTCATGAGTCAAGACCAGAAAGACCTATGCCTTGCACTCTATGAAGAGCTTTTGGATTATAAAAACGAGAATGAGGCATTCCTTAAGGGAATCATAACTGATGATGAGACATGGATCTACAGTTATGATGTTGAGACAACAGCTCAATCTCCACAATGTTTCAGGGAAGGTTCTCCAAGACCAAAAAAAGCTTGTCAGGTCAGGTCAGGTCAAATGTCTAAGCCATGCTAGTAGTTTTCTTTGACTTTGAAGGATTAGTTCATCATGAATCCATACCACAGGGAGAAACTGTTAATTGATGGTACTATTGGGACATGTTGTGACACCTGCAAGAAAATGTGAGCAAGAAATGGCCTGAAACGTGGTGACACAATTCATGGCTCTTGCGTCATGATAATGCACCTGCACATTTATGCCTGTTGGTATGTGACTATTGAACAAAAAATGAAATCAATGTGGTGCCTCGTCCTTCGTATGCACCAGTCCTGGCCTCTGTGGATTTTTTTTCCCCAAAGTTGAAAACCCGATTGAAAGGACAAAGGTTTGCAATGACAGATGAGATAAAAGAAAATTTGCAGATGACACTTCATACATTCTAGCAAGAGGCATATCGAGACTACTTCCAGAAGTGTAAACACCATTGGGAGTGGTGTATCAATTGTGGAGAAGTCATGCACAGTAAGTAAAAGGTAAGCGTAGAAACATTTTGTGGACAAAGTTGTGGAATTTTCTGAACAGACCTTTTATATCCCCCTTTTTCTTCACTGTAGATTTGTTCAATGCATCAAACTGTAATGCACAACATTTCTTCATGTCACAATATTTGAAATTTGAATGGTATGGGGCAGTAGAATATCATGAAAAGCACCGTCAACCAGATTTGGATGCACTTATGTCTCTAGCTCAACATACAGCAGCAGTGGCAATTGTGATGCTGGAGCAGTTAAGGGCCTGTAGTGATTTAGTACCTAGGATTGATCCTAATGTAAGCACAGCATGTTTGTGATAAGAACGCTCTTCATACTGAGACTTTTCATGTTGGTGCTGCCAGTAACAGGGAAAATCACCAAAAGTTTGATGATAATGGCCAGTATTTAGTTGTTTCCATTTGTGGCCAACGTTATACAGTATCCATACTGTGTACAGTAGAACTGCTGTAGACATTGGTAATAATTTTACACATTTGTTTGGTACTATTGAGGTCACTGTATTGATGTGAATCTTTACAATTCAGTGTCTCCCACACATTTTTGTGACCAACATTTGCTCATAGTCCACATCATGTCAGTCTGCACCAAAGCAGCGTAGACCGTTTAACAACACTCTCTTTTCACCCACTGTCTTGCTGATCGACTGAGAGTATGATGAAGATGTGCAGAGTGTTTATTATGTTTGAGATACTGTGAATATTAACTTTAGAATGAGTATGGTTTTTACTCTCTTAATGGTCTGGAGAGATTAAAAAATAGACTCGTATGAAGAGTAAGAAATAATGATGGAAAGTGGCAAAATTTCTAATAATATAAAAACTTGAATATTTAATAGTGGCTGAGTTGCTTAACATCTTCAGATTTGGCTGTGGAGTTTTATCATGCAGAGACTTCATGCATCTATATCATTTTGAGTTACAGAAAGTGCTGTTAGATGAAGATTTTACAGGTGTTAGGTTCCTTATGAAGGGAGTTGAACGAAACTTAGAGAAGACAGAAACCTGTATTCTGACTGAAATCTTTTTTGCCTGAACATATTGAGGTCAGATTTACTCAGCTGAAAGAAACTACCTGCATTCCAAACCTTCTGTGGTGTTTTAAATACCAAACAGATGGCCACATCCTGCTCAAATACAAAGTTAATGCTACTTCAAGGGATTATGGTCAAGCAGCACCCAAAGCAGGTATTGAATGCATCATGTCACAAGTATGTGTTAATTGTTTTGATTATGTGCCCTGAACAGGAAATGTCTCACTTCTGTTGCTGAGGAGAAAATAAGATAAATCAATGTGACAACTGTATATCATACAGTTAGGTTAAAAAAAAAAAGACATTCAAATATATGCAAGTGCTCCAGTTCACAATATTATTTGTTATAGCCCTGAACAAACCATGAGTGAAAGTGATGCATTCTCACAGACACCAGAAAACTGACATGTCTATCAACACTTATAGCAAATGCTCATACCCAAAGGCCCTTTTCAGTGTAGCTGGAGAGACAGCTTAACTTGCTTTTCCCTCTCAAGAGGATACAAACTTATATTAATAAATCAAAAACTACCCACAAAGTCTGTCCTCATATGATGAGTCCATTTCTGTTTATCAGCCATCACAACAAACTCATATGAATGAAGGACAAGGGAAGCATCAAAGATGGTGTGTGTGGAAGTTGGTGGTGGTGTTGGGGGGGGGGGGGGGGGGACGGGGGGAGGGGGGGGGCGGGTGAGTGCGATGATGCACTTGATCAATCACTCCTTTTTTTAATGTCAGATGATGAATGTATCATGAACTGTGATGATTGTACAGGAAGACACTGACATTCATCTACTCTCTCCACTATTCAGGAGCACATTGACGAAGATCAGAGATGAATGGAAAGAGAATTGATGTTAATAATTGGCTGCAATACTGGAACAGAACCATTTTCATCAATAACCAACTTGAAAAAAAAAAAAAAAAAAAAAAAAAAACAATTATATCACAAGCCACACCTTTTACCTATACACATTTCAGAAATATATGTGTGCAAAGTTGTGAAAATCATTTTTTAGCACCCTGTACTTCTCACTTTACCTACTGAATAATACTTGTTGTGCTTAATAAGCTGACTCTGTAAAGACGAAAGATGGAACAAGCTTTTTAATCTAACCCTTGAAGTGGAAAAAAGGAATTTTGTTCTATTAATGCAACATGAGCTTATCTTTAATAATGATAAAACATTACATCATAATCTCAAGAGAGTATATTGCTTTGTACACAGGAGAGTTACGTTGACTATTTGTAGTTTTGCTTGACAGACTCTGTTATTTAAAGAGCGAGTTCAATTTTACAAATTAGAGCTTCCATTGAGCAATATTTTCCCTTAAGTGTAATTACAACAATATCATCATTTAAAAAGGATTTTAGCTAAAGTTATGAAATAAACACTGGAGTTGTAAAAATATTGTTATTTTTTTGGACTTACTTTTTTGTGCTAAATTTTTTTTTTTTGTTAGCAGTGAACTCTGCAAACTAATTTTACTTATTGAGAAGCTGTTTATACATGCCCACAAGAGACAAACAGATAAAACCAGATTTCTTTCCACACTTTGGAACTGACTGGTGGCTAAAACCATAAAAAAATTATAATCATTTGTAGGTGGAGTTCACAGATGCCAATGTTAGCACACCTACTAAGAGCTTTAACTCTGTACGTTATTTAGATGGTGAGCTGCAGATAGGCACAACAAAATGACTTTCACAATTAAAGCTTTCTGCCATTAAGGCCTTTGTTAACAATACACACACACACACACACACACACACACACACACACACACACACACACACAGATATATACACACTCACGCTCACACTCACACTCACGCAATTCACACACCTGACTGCAGTCTCAGGCAACTGGAACAGTGTTTGTGTGTGTGTCTGAGAGAGAGAGAGAGAGAGAGAGAGAGAGATGTGTGTGTGTGTGTGTGTGTGTGTGTGTGTGTGTGTGTGTGTGTCGCACGCGCACACACGCGCGTGCGTGCGTGCGTGCGTGCGTTTTTGTTGATGAAGGCCTTAATGGCTGAAAGCTTTAATTGTGAGAGTCTTTGTTGTGCCTGTGTGCAACTCAGCATCTCCGCTATATGGTGAGTAGTAACTTTCCTTCTCAAATATTGTTACATTCCTGCAGATAACTTAAAGCCTTGTGATCAGAATATACAATGGTTTTGTGTTTCAGTAAATAATTTCTAAATTTAGTAAAAGCCGCCAGTGTTCTGCCGAGCTCCTTCTCAACCACAGAATCATTTTTTCAAGCTTTTGTAGTTTTCTATTTGCAAATGGGATAGAATGATTTTCTAATCTGCCATCTACTACTTTCTTTGAAATAAATGAGTTCCCACTCCAACATTACTACTGTATGTCATTAGACATAATAAAAATATACAGTCTGATCTGTGCAAAAATTTGCTATCTCACAACTGTGTTTTTATTTCATTGAAAGCTTGCTGGCATTCAGTACTCCAAATCCATATTACATTATTCTTTAAAATATAATTCAGACATGTTGTATTCAATGCCTGTGTTTTTGTGTGTTTTCTGTAAAAACTGGATAAACCAAAGAATCATTTTGAACTTCTCTTTTTGACTTAAAGACCGAGAATTTAGCTATGGCCAAAATCTTGTCACTATGAGGCAAAATTCCATCCTTAGTAATGCTGTGACCAAGAAATTTCAATTGTTTCACAGAAGAATTACACTTTTCCAACTTAAATGATGTACCTCATTCCCTTCATTTTCTCCCTACTTCTATTAATAATTCCAAATGCTGTTGCCAACTTTTTCCTGTGATTAATATATCATCTATGTAAAAAATCAATTTTGCTAGTAATTCTTTCCCAGAAGAAAATCTAAGCGATGTATAAACTCTGTCACACAAATGTTTAATCCAATACATACAAAACAGTACTGATAAAATCTACCATCATGTAGAAAAGCAGTGTGTTTTCTCGAATTGAGTTAAAGTGACATCTGATGGGATCCCAAGGTAAGATCCTCTTTCCAATATTTTGTTGAAGTGTCTTGAATCTAATAAAAGTCTTATTGTTCCAACTGTTTACATACTGTTACAAGTGGATTATTATATTGACTACAGCTCCTCCCTATAAGTCCCCAGCTTTACATTGTTTGTTGTTCTTGTGGTGTCACCGCCAGACACCACGCTTGCTAGGTGGTAGCTTAAATCGGCCGCGGTCCATTTAGTACATGTCGGACCCGCGTGTCGCCACTGTGTGATCGCAGACCGAGCGCCACCACAAGGCAGGTCTCGAGATACGGAATAGAACTCACCCCAGTTGTACGACGACTTTGCTAGCGACTACACGGACGAAGCCTTTCCTCTCATTTGCCGAGAGACAGTTAGAATAGCCTTCAGCTAAGTCCATAGCTACGACCTAGCAAGGCGCCATTAGCCTTACATAGTTTGAGAGTTATCGTATAAATGTCTCAAGAAGAACGTCGTAAACCAACAAAGAATAAAGTTAAGTATTCGAGGAGCTGCATACTTTTCTTATTAGCATTCAATAGTTATCCTGTTCCAGACTTCACGCTAGTCGGCGTGTGTGTACGCGTGCCTTTCTTTCGGCTACCCGCCACTGTGGACTGGCTGCATTGTCCGTCCACATCAGTTCTCTTTCTATGGGCCCCATTCTTAAGATAGTTATACCATAAGGTTTAATATAAATAAAAAAAGTTCATGTGGTCATAGCTTAAGTTTGCACTGGTAATTTTTCACTCTCCTTGGTTCCTCATTAAACACGTCACAATATTCATATAAAAATTTCCTTAAATTCTCCTTTTGACTCTGGTTTAGTTTCTCAGCACCCTCTTCTTTGGCTTCCACTAAATTATGATTATATACTAGATATTCCCTCTACTTAAGATAACCTTTGTCTTCCTCAAAGTCTCCTGCATCATCTATATACTCCATCCACCTGACTTGATTAAAAGTATTATGCTATTTACAATAATCAATTTGGTTGAGTAGAAAATCCACTTCTTGGTTCAGTAAAACTTATTTCCTTATTTGTGTGACAGAATCCTACTATAGCTTTTACAATCAAATTCAGGCCCAAAATAATTTCCCTCCTCAACTCAGGGATCACAAGGCAATGTTGAACAAATGGTATGTTGCTTATTCAAAATTTCAGTAATATTTATTTGGTCACTATTTTACTGCCTTCCAGGGGCTCCTATAATCTTCATCTGTATTACAGGTAACCCAAAAAAATCTGAATTGTGATTAATTATATGCCTTAATTTTTCTGATACTCAACAAATTGGACTCCTTGTGGCAGTCAGACAGATACCTTCCCAATTATCAGTTTCAGTACAACTTTGTGGACTTTCTTGTGTATCACAACTATCTATGTTTTCTGCTTCATATAAAAGATCTTTCTCAATTTGTTTGAACCACATATGTTTTACCATATCTTTGCTTAAAAGTGGTTCTACTTCCTGTTGTATGGAAATCACAGGCATATCAATTTTCGCAAGTTCTCTAAATCATTTCTTATCTCCTCCCACCATTCTGGATGCTAACTTCCGCATACGTTTTTCAGTTTGTCCTTTATTCTACTCTCACTACTTACATTAGCATAATGATCCAAAACTACCCTTAAAATTTCATAGCTTACATATTTTGCATACTCCCTGTCATGTTTATAGTTGCTTATTGTTTTACTTATATCAATTGGTAAAATTTCACTTTCATGAACCTCCCTATCACAGATATGCCCTCCCTGAATATACCAATTGCGATCCCCATAAATAACTTCCTTTAATATTTCATCTTTAAGCCCCACACAAATCATGCCATATGATTTCTACAATATCTTTAACAACACCTTCTCTATTCTCACTACTGTTGGCAGGCACATTATCCTCACCATTCTCACTCTAATTATCTTCTTCACTATCTTCATTACTACCATCTAACATAGCTTTTTCCCAGGGATGTGTGATAGGACCACTCTTAGTCTCTGCTTATAAAAATGATCTGATGGATGGAGTGAGCAGCAGTTTACATCTGCTTGCTGATAAACATTGTGCTGCACAGGAAGGTCTCATTGTTGAATGACTGTAGATTAGATTAATTCAATTGGATAGATAAAAAATCTATTCACCAAGCAGCAATAGAATACACACATAAAAGAAGGTTATAACTAGACTAGTTTTTGGAGCCTGTGGCTCCTCTTTCAGGCAGAAGGTTGAAGGGGAAGGAAGAGGGGTGAAGGAAAAGGAATGGAAAGGTATAGGAAAAGGGGCAGATTTCAGGAAAGTCACCCAGAGCCACAGGTCAGGAGAGAGTTACCACACAGAATGAGAAGGAAAGACTGATTGTTGGAGACTGCATCACAGTCTGCTGCTGTGTAGTCAGTGATGAGTGCTGCTGCTGTTGTTGCTGATGCTTCAATTGTTGAAAAACTGTCTGATTCTGTTGGCATAGAAGAAGAAGAAGATGATGATGATGTGTTGTCAAGTCTGTCTCCAGCAAACATAACTTTTCTCTCAAAATATAGTTTCCAGTGAGCATAGAAACTCTCTGCATTCCTGCATTTTAATTTCCTTGTATTTCATGATCATGTACTGGAGGTCATGTTCCAGTATGTATTGTGTATCACAAAGGGTTGTAATCATTTCACCTATCAGTGGGAAGCCAGCATTCCCTCACAAATATTCTTTGCTAATTGCTTGGTGAAGGAACCCATCTGCCAAATCGGGGGATAGGTGGAATTTTTGTAGGAAGTCTGCCCTCAGTATTGGGTCATACACATTGGCTATAATGAATTACCATGTAAATGTCCCATGTAACCCTATATTTACTGTATTTTCCACAGTTCCTAAGTGTTTGAGGGGGGTGTCAGTGGTAGCACATAGTTGTGCATCCGACATTTCATACATTAGTTTAAATAAACAAGCAGATATGGTGCTCACTGTGGAGCTGGTGTCCATTAAGAAGAGTGTGTTAGAGGTGTAGTCCCACATGTAAGATTGTATCTGCTCCTGCTGACTTGGTCAAACTGATTTGGCCATTGCTCCTGATTCTTAAGTGTTGATATTGTCTGTTGTGATTAAGGGTACCTATTGTGATCTCCTTCAGAAGTTCCAGAAAGTCACATAGTTATGAGCAGAAACTATAATTTCTTATAGGAAAAATTCCCACAGACTAAGAGTGTAACATGCTGGTGACATCCAGTTTGAAAGTATCTTTGAGTTCACATCACTTCATCTGAGAATCAATATTCATTGCCAGAAATCTTATATTTTTTATACATTCAGCGGAGGTGCCATCTACAGTTAATGTAACAGTGTCATTTTGACTCTTCAGACTGAAATTCATGACATTTGTTTGTATATTGACCAATTGTAAACTTCCATAAGGGTTTCATTTGTTTTCTCTTCAAGGAGTTCTTTCATTTTATGAGTAACTATAACATTGCTGTTCTCAGCAAAGATATTTTTTTCTCCATGGTGAATATTATTGTTAAAATCACTTATGTATGTCAGAAACAGTTCTGGCGCTAGTATGCCACCCCGAGGAACCCATATATTATTGCATTCGGTTCTGATAGTGTTTTACTTTGTTTGAGGTATGTATTATGTCTATTCTTTGTACCAGTCATTAGGTAAGCCTCTTATTCCTAATGTTTCTAGCTTATTTAGTAGAAGCTTATGGTCAGCAGTATCAAAAGCCTTGGAAAAGTCTAAAAATATGCCTGTGATACACTTATCTTTGTCAGGAGCATCAAGTACTACTTTTGTAAATCCCACTATACCTGACTCTGGATGTCTACCACTTCAGAAACCAAACCAAGTTTCTCTTAAAAGGTTGTTCTTATTCAATTAATTCATTAATCTGTCTTTCGTAATTGATACTATTGTTTTTGAGAATGGTGACAACAGGGAAATGGGACAGTAGTATTCTGTATCTTCTGCTTTACCTTTCTTCACCAAAGGTACAACTCTTGCACGTTTTAAATACTTTATAATACACTGATAAAGCTCTAGAGTGAAATTTTCATCAGGTCATGATCAAATTGCAGTCTGTCTATTTTGTTTTCTACAATAATAATAAATTAAGAATAAGAATATTATTATTACTATTTATTTATTTTGTGTGGCTCAATGGCCCGGTGCAACTCTTTCAATTAGCCACGATTTCATAAACTTGCGTGGCCCTAATCTACCCCAGTTTATCCAAGAAGGGAAACGAGACCTACAGTTTAATATGGAACCAGAACCATGTGTCATTTATTGTGACTCCTCACATCATTGAGAGGTGAAGGGTAGAATCCGTGGTCAGACTTAGATTCGATCCTGCAATCTCTCGGCTTTGTCATGCTCTTTATTGTTAGACCAGCAGGCCTACCTTCTTTTCTACAGATTCTATAAATGATATCAAGTTATTCCTTTAGTGAAACCACACCAGAATTTTTCCCACAATCTATAAAAAAATTATAGGTAATGTTGCATATACAATATACTAATGCATAAAGGTAACAACTTGTCAAACAATAGAGGCACTGGGTCATTGACAGGCACATAACCAAGACCAAAAACTTGTTAGCATTCAGAGAAAGAGTGCATGTGCATGTACACACACACACACACACACACACACACACACACACACACACACACACACAAAAGTGTGCGAGGGCCCACACATGTTCAACCTGCTCAGTTACATTGAACCATCATAATATAGCTTCAAAGTGTGAACGTCTTGGGATTGGGAAGAGGGCACCCATGTACATGCATATGTCTGTGCATTATAGCTTCAAAAAGGATCTATGTGAAACCTGGCAATGTTTCACTTGAAGTTTTTTGCAGATTTTAACAACTATTGTTTATTTTCAGGGACAACTGACAGTTAGTAAGAGAAAACCTGAAGAGAAGACAATATGGGAGGCCATAGTCACTGTTCTGAAGACTAAGAAACTTCTTCTAAGATCATTGTATTTATTTTTCATATGGTAGGTTTTATATCATAGATGTTAGTAGTGATAAGAGAGTACTACACAATGAGTGAGATAATTAAATTTACTCACCTGTATGATTAATCGGTAAAATAACTACCCTATGAAAAGTTAAAAATCTCAAGGTTATCCAAAGAATAAACATATTTATGGAATGGTGATGGAAGAAATTAATTGAGTTTTTATGTGTAATTATTATTGTTTTCTTTCTATTTAGGGCGGCAAATGCATTTGTCTACTATGGACTGTCTATCAATTCAACCTCTCTGGGAGGAAATAAATATCTTAACTTTGCACTAGTTGCACTAGTTGAGATTCCTGGTTACACAATCTCCTGGATTGCTATGAATCGATTTGGGAGGCGTTCATCATTGGTGATATCAATGCTTATGTGCAGTGCCACTTGCCTAGGTGCAGCATTTGTACCCCAAGGTCAGATTTCAAATGTGTTGAAGTTATATAGGGAGTAAATGCAGTGGAATTAGCCTTAAATATTGCTAAGAAACATGCTAAACCAGATGGTAAATATTTGTAATTGAAACATACGTATCTACACTTCCAAATATTTAATCTAATGACAGATTTACAGAATCTAGCAATTTTTTTTCTGCCAATAGTTTGTTCTCTCTGTCTTAAAGCATACTTCTTTTGTACAGTTACCTTTATACTAATCTAAAAACTGTTCTTCATTTGTTCAGTTTTACATCATGTTTGCTATAGTTTTTTTACACCATCCATTCTCTGATGAGCCAAAACGTTATGACCACACCTGCCCCAAGACTGAATACCATATATTGATGTTTGAGGCATGTGACATGGTAAATAGAGAATATGTATAAGCAGAGCAAATGTATGAATCAGGAACTATTCTAGTAATGATACAAGCCCCAAATGGGGAAATCCACTGGCATAAGCAACTTTAATAAAGGACAGACAACAATGCTGGCAATATGGCAATAACTGAACATAACAACTTGCTTCCAATCATTAACTTTAACTGTCCCTGGTACCCTTTTTCAAGAGAGATTAATTTATGTGAGAAATCATTTGTAATCCCTCTAAATGATCAATCAGCATCCATACAGCAACAACTGACAGTTCAGATGTGTTCCATGTTTGTTTATTTATAGCTGCCCATCTCACACAGTACCCAGCAGCATAAGTCAATTTCTTTAACATAGAAAATAATCTGCTTTGTTATCTGTGAAAAGTGTATCTTCCAGCTATAGATATTATAATTATATGGTTTCCTCAAATGCCAGGGATAGGACTCAAGAGACTATGTAATTAAAAGAATGGGGAAACCTGTTAGTGGACATTAATTTGGGGTGTGTCCATCCTTCACCTTTCTGACAGCTTGAATTCTGCTGGGGACCTTTTCAGACAGGTGTCTGAATGTTTGTGGAGAAATGGCAGCCTATTCTTTCTCAAGAGTTGAAACCAAAGAAAGTAGTGATGTTGAATGCTCGACTCTTGAGTGAAGTCAACGTTCTAACTCATCCCAAAGATGTTCCTTTGTGTTCAGGTCAGGACTCTGGGCAGGTCAGTTTGTTTCAAAAAATTGTCCACAAACCATTCATTGCCTCACAGATGCTGCCTTACGACAGCATACTTATACAAATGATCATAATCTCTGAACTGTTCCTCTACTGTATGCAGTACATTATGGTGTAAAATGTGTTAATATCCTTCTACATTTAGTGTTTTCTTAAGCACAATAAGCAGACCACACCTTGTTCATGGAAAATACCCTCATACCATTACACTACCTTCCCCATACTTCATTGTTGGCACTACACTTTATGGCACATAATGTTCTCCAAGCATTTGCCACACCTAAACCCTTCCATCTGATTGCCATAAAGTACAGCTTGATTAATCACTCCACATTATTTGCTTCCAGTCATCCAGTTTCCAGTGGCATTGCTCTTTACACCACCTCAAGTATCACTTAGCATTTACTCAGAAATATTTAGTTTATGAGAAGCTGCTCTATCTTTGCACCCCATTCTTTCTAACCCCCTATGCACACCAGTCATAGTGCTAGTTGGTAGGACTCTGAAGCTCATGAGCAATGCTTTCCATTGATTTAATGCAATATTTTATAACCACCATCTTGATGCTCAATGGTCCCTGTGCTTCAGTACATGAGGTTTGCCCGGTCTTGGTTTCATTGTAGTTCTTTCATATTTCCACTTAATCACATCATCAACAGTCAACTTGGGCAGCTTTAGAAGTGTTGAAATACCCTGAAGGATCTCCTACTCAGGTGACATCTAATAACTAGTCCACATTCGAAATCACAGAGCTCTTCTGATTGACCCACTCTAGTTACTGCTTCTCTACTGACAACACAATACACCCTGTCTCCTTTTAATACTGGTAGTCCACCTTTCATGACATATAGTGTTCCATTCCACATTACTTAGGTGTGTCTGGATACTTCTGATCAGATAGTGTAGACCACATGTTCTCTTTCATGAAGAACCATTAGGGAAACAGATGCTTTGATATTTCCAAATACTTTCAGATTATTTCCATTTTTTTAGTATACAATTACTTTCCTTTAGCTATTGTCTGCAGTTATTGTACCAAACTGTAGTAAATTATCAAATTTGCAAGCCAACATTAACTTTACTTACAAAAACTCATCTAGTCCTTTCTGATGTTTGATGCTGAGTGATTTTAAATTTTAGCAAATAATAAGTATTTTTGAAATAACTTAATTTTTAAACTGAATTCCTGTCAGGCATTGTTTTCCTTATCATTGAGTAAATTTTCTGATTTTTACTTCCTCTGAAATTGAACAATATTGTTGTGCAGTCATGCATGTTACTTACAAGGGAACATCCCCATCGCACCCCCCTCAGATTTAGTTATAAGTTGGCACAGTGGATAGGCCTTGAAAAACTGAACACAGATCAATCGAGAAAACAGGAAGAAGTTGTGTGGAACTATGAAAAAATAAGCAAAATATACAAACTGGGTCGTCCATGCGTAAGATAGGCAACATTAAGGGCAATGTGAGGTGAGGAGCGCCGTGGTCCCGTGGTTAGCGTGAACAGCAGCGGAACGAGAGGTCCTTGGTTCAAATCTGCCCTCGACTGAAAATTTTAACTTTTTATTTTCAGTTTATGTGAAGAACTCTTATGTATTCATCACTTTTTTTGGAGTGATTATTACATCCACAAGAAAACCTAAATCGGGCAAGGTAGAAGAATCTTTTCACCCATTCGCCAAGTGTACTAGTTAGGTGGGTCGACAACATATTCCTGTCATGTGACGCACATGCTGTCACCAGTGCCGTATACAAAATATCAGACGTGTTTTCCTGTGGAGGAATCGGTTGACCTATGACCTTGCGATCAAATGTTTTCGGTTCCCATTGGAGAGGCACATCCTTTCGTCAACTAATCACACGGTTTTGCGGTGCGGTCGCAAAACACAGACACTAAACTTATTACAGTGAACAGAGACGTCAATGAACGAATGGACAGATCATAACTTTGCGAAAATAAAGAAAGCAAAATTTTCAGTCGAGGGCAGATTTGAACCAAGGACCTCTCGTTCCGCAGATGTTCACGCTAACCATGGGACCACGGCACTCCTCGCCTGACATTGCCCTTAATGTTGCCTATCTTATGCATGGACGACCCAGTTTGTATATTTTGCTTATTTTTTCATAGTTCCACACAACTTCTTCCTGTTTTCTCGATTGGTCTGTGTTCAGTTTTTCAAGGCCTATCCACTGTGCCAACTTATAACTAAATCTGAGGGGGGTGCGATGGGGATGTTCCCTTGTTAGTGTTATACTGGAGCTAAGGTAGCCCCTGAGGGCCGGCAACCCATATAACACCACAGAGGACAAGGGTGTCTATGCCCCCACTTGTGTTGTGACTGGCAATTCACAATTTTTCACAACACAACTTTTATTGATGTAAGTTCACAAGGTTGACAACTGAACATACAAATGAAAGATAACAGTAATGCAAAAAAGTTTCCTAATTGAGGCAAACAAAAGTTCACTTCTTAATTTCCACAAAAGTTCATGGTAACGCACTCACACACTAGTAACAGCCCAATTCCGAGACAAAGACATAATCTTCGACAGTTGCAATACACGAGGCCGGCATCTGGCATGAACTGAACTTTGGGCCTAAATAGCTGTCTCCAGCCAGTCAGATTTTAGCATAGTGATATTTCCTGCAGGCCGTGGCTCAAGCTCCCCCTGCAGGAAGTAGTGCTCGGAATGTCTGTTTCCGTAATCTTGTGTGTAAATAGCCAGTGTTTACCATGGTGCTTTTGGGTACACCTTTGGGCATAGACAACCTCATCCTTTGTGGTGTTATATGGGTTGCCAGCGCTCAGGGGCTACCTTGGCTCCGATATAACACTTAGCCTGCTGTCTCCCTGATTGAGGACAGGGAAAGAGCTAGTCAGGAGGCTAATGTAGCACATCACTCTTGCTTCTCCTCAAACTAGATTTTAAATATTTTTAAGCTCTGATGGTCTGTAGCAAATTCAAATGAAATAGAAAGTACATTGACAGCTAAGAATGACAATATATTTCCATGTATATCATAATTTGTGGCATATAATGTCGAATTAGAAACATATGTGATGACAAATATTTCCATATATATTTCCATATAAATTACATTACAGATGTTAACTGGGCAGTTGTATTATTATTTCTGCTGGGAAAGCTGGGCATCACATGCTCATTTGGTATCGTTGTGGTTTACACTGCAGAGCTGTATCCAACAGTCATGCGCAGTGCTGGTGTAGGAGCCTCATCTACCATATCTAGGCTGGGTGCTATGGTTGCACCATTTGTGCCACTGCTGGTAAAATTCTGAATTTCTTTCTAAGACATGAGTTCCTCACACATTGTAAAATTTATAGTTACAGTTGTTGCACACTGTTACAAATATTAGTTTAATAATTAATTTTGTGACACTTGTCTTACTACATTTTTTGTATTATTTCAGGGCACTTACGTTGAACCATTGCCACTGCTACTATTTGGTGTAGTTTCACTGCTTGCTGGAGTGCTCTCTCTATTGTTACCTGAAACTTTGGGAAGGAAGCTTCCAGATACAGTTGAAGATGCTCAAAATTTGTAGATAGTTGCCAAACAGAATTTGACCACAACAAATACATTTTTTTAAGAAACTTCCATGTTTTGTTATTAAATGTTACTCATCCTAGTAATAGTTCCTCATAAGATGTTCTATAATAGTTTGTCTGCCTTAGAATTTACCTACTTCTGTGCTCTTATGAAATTCAGTTGACACTGTTATTGTATGCAGAACAATTTTTAACAATGAAAAATTTATCAAACTCGTTACAAGAAAAATACTGAGAGAGAGAGAAGGTTTTTAAAAAACTTATGTGCTTATTTTCTATAAAAAGAGCATCACATTGTGCATATTGATTAAATGTACTTTTTTACAATACACAGGTAACACTCTATTTTGGTAATATGCAGTGCCAGTTTGAGACCCAAGTGCCAAAATTGGTCATATGGTGCACCAAGATGAGAGGGGAAACAGAGATGCCTAAGAGCAGACCTTGTGCACATGGTGTATGATATTTATTAGGCCTAATAGAAGCAACAACATTCCACTAACCGTAGCTATGTTAAAGAACCACTTGGGAAAAAATTGTGAATGTGTGTTTAAAACAGCAACTGATTTCAGTATCAAATAGTGTCATCATTAATATAAATGTATTAGAATGCAAACTTCTCAGTTAAGTCCATATCTAATTGGTCCCAAATTTCACCCACCCAAGGCCTATCTTAACTAGAAATACAAAAGTAATTCAGCATGTTACACTTTACAATTTAATGTCCACTCATACTAATTAAGGCAGTGTTCCTGGTGTCATCTTCACATTTAGGACCAATAATGCACTCACCTCTGCACTGAATTATGAACCCCTGAATCATCTTGTAAACCTTGACATGTGTATAATGCTCAAATCCTTCAACTGTATCAACAGAAGCACTGTACGCTTCACTTTTGAAATGGCCACAGACAGGAAAATCTATGGGATTGAGATCATGTGACCTTGGCAATCAAGGTACAGGTATGCTTGACGTGTCAATCTTGAACCATATTGGCACATTAGATACCACTTCATATCAACAATAAACTGTGCCTTTATCCCATCATGCATGTATCACATTCCCAATGCTGCCATAGGTAAGGTCAATGAGTCCAATTAGATGAGGAGTTAATAGGAAAATATACATTTGTACTAAACAGGACAACATTTCATACTGAAGTGAGTGGTGGCTCATAATCACAAATTTACAATTATTCCATAAACAGTCCACTTGCAGACCCAGGTGTACTGGAATGTTTTTGCTTCTGTTATTGTATACTTTCATACATGTCAGTTTTCACTATTAATTATGATCCACCTTGGATGTGTGACAATAAAATTTTTATTGTAGTGTTTATACACAAATAAATAGTAAATCTCATGCGGCTCACAGCTTCATCTGATGCCATTTCAGTAAAAATCTAAACATCATATGGCATTGTTGCCTGGGATATCCCATGGCATGAGCTCAGTCACCTGTTGGAATGGGTGTTCTTCCTCCATACACATTGGCACTTTTGCTTGCAGATATGTGAGGACTGCATTTTATATCTATTGTAGAGTGCAGGTGAGTGTAATGTTATGTTTGTGTTGGATGATGGTAATGATGATGATGCAAGAAGGGAGAGGGTGAAACCCAGTGCCAGCACATAGCTTACTCTGATCAAATAGCACCAAGGGGGTAGCTATGCCTAGTGTCACCATCCAATGAATGGCTCACCATCAGCAGTGTCACATGACCTCACTTCACGAGATACTGTGGAGAAGTTTAGAATTTAATCCAGGACATCAGTGCAAAGACTGGTGAAGAGGAACTTTACACCATCACCTCTCCTCCTCTTGCTGGCCAAACACTGGAGGTGAAAATTTCATCCACCACCAGGATTCAAACCGATGCATCACCATACAGGCATGTGTTAACAACCTCAGTTATGGAAGTGGATGCCATATTAATGATGGTTGTGTAAGTTTAAATTGGGGTTGTCACCACCAGTAATCAAATCCAGAGCCATTACATGAAAAGCGTGAACACTATCATTCAGTTAAGGAGGAGTAGTAAGTATTTTATTTATGATGTGAGTAAAATGCTTCTTACTGGATATTATTAACACTAGGGTATTGTGACTAATAAACTGTTACTGCTTGCAACAGAGAAAACTGGAACCTCCTATCTGCTCTTATTGCACCCTTGTTAATAATTATTGTTTTGCACATTTTTAACTTTTCATTCAAATATCTTCAAAGTACACGTGTAGCATTTTCCTGAATCTATCAATACTTTGAACATACTTTGCCTCTCCTGAATTCATTATTTGGGTGTTTGTTTCCAAGGTAGTGATTTTATTAGTGTAATTTGTTTTGCTGAAAACTATACGCTGGAACTTTGACTGAGCTAATCAGCCAAGATGAGCATGTTGACACCACACGCTAGAAAAATGGATTCTGAACTTAGAATAACATATGTCAGTTCCTGAGAAACTAACCAAGGTACAAAATAATTGTAATCAAAGTTCAAATACACCCCAAATTAATTTTGCCATATGTATGATTAGGCCTGTTAGATTCCTACTTTTACCACTACACTTTTGCTGTCCTAATTTTTAAGAACCGCCTTTCACTAATTAAGCCACTAAGCAAGAATTTGCATAAACTTGCATCTATGATTGTAAATCTAAACATGGCTTTTGTACTCGTAAATTTGTTAATCCTAACTCAGATGCACAGAGTGGTTTCATGAGCTTTTGCAATTTCCTAAACTACTACAGATTTGGGAAACAAAATGACTGCAGTAACATATAGCCTATTTGAATTAGCAAGATCTGACTTAGCAATTTTTCAAACTAAAACAAAGTTTCAAAAATCACAATTTATCCTTACACAGCATTAAGTTATGCCAGTCTTTGTAAGACCAATCCCCACCCCAAATTAGTCAATCTGGGATTAGAAATCTTAGAGGCAACATCTATGTGGAAATGGTGGAACCCAAGGCTAATAAGTGTTATGATAAAGTCTGTTTTCACTTAGTATACGTTTTTGAGTCACCTTGATCAGTTTCTGCAACTTTCTAAAATATCTTACATTTCTATATTCTGGAATATTCTATGTTTGTAAAGACATCTGCCTTCTGCAATATTCAATGTTTGTATAATGAGTTGCACACTCTGTAGTCCAAAGACTGGCTGTACGCTGGCGTTCGTGATAAAATGTAGTTTTGTTGCAAAGTGTTGTACTGCATTGATCCTGCTTTTGGGTTTGTACCTGATACTGGTTATGAGGTGACAATATTTTTTTGCTCTTACTTTGGGTCCTTCTAGTGCTCCGCAAGCTCTTCACACTGACACCCCAATCAATGTCTTAGCTAAACGCGTTTTCACACTACACCAGTTTATAACTTTACACAAAGCCAATTCGTAACAATCACGTACATGGATCTACACTGATACTATGCGTCACAGGCAAAACGAATACTGTGTGATAGAAATGTAGCCTACAGATGTGATCTATCCTTTGTAGGCTCAACCACCGACTCATTGTTATTGGTGACTAAAAATCTGCAAAATGTTAAACAAGAAAGAGAGAACTGACACTTTCAAGTAAAAAAACTCTATAGAATACAACAGATTCCATGGGTGTCAAATGCCCCCTGCTGTTGACTAATTTGCTTGGTGTCACTGATGGTGAACACATTCGGATTGAAGTGAGTCTTAATACTGGTCCTAATTTCTGTTTATTACCAGGAATTCTTTAGCACTGTCTTGCTGTCTCTGGTAGACGCCAACTACAGATTTATTTCAGTTGATTTGGGTGGATATAGTAAAAATTCAGGTGTTTATATTTTCAACAATTTCAGTTTGAGACAAGCCCTATGAAATGGTACAATAAATATCTGTGACACTAAACCACTTCCGGAAAGTGCCATTGTCTTACCCCAGGCCATCATTGGAGATGAAGCATTTCCTTTCATGCCTTATTTGTTGAGATTGTATCCAGGTGATCAAGCTCATGATAATGAACATAAAAAGGTATTCAACAACCACCTGAGCCGAGCTCGAAACAATCCTGAAAATGCAACTAGAATTTTAGTACAGAAATTTCAAATTTTTGGATGCAGGGCGAAAATACCAGACAAATGTGAAAATATTGTCATTGTTTATTGCTTGCCCAACTTTTTGAGGGATGATACTTATCATTGGGCAGAAATATTGGTAGACGACATGAGGCACTTTGAAACTTTTATGAGAACGGGAGAGCATGCCTCACATGGATTATTCAAATTCACAAAGAGACTGAGTGATTTGGGAACTTGATTGAATCAATGCTGCAAGATGATTTAATGCTCGGCATGTAAGAAATGGTAATGCACCAATGTTATGTTCTTGGTAACAGTACCACACACAAGGAAATCTACATCTACATCTACATGGATACTCTGCAAATCACATTTAAGTGCCTAGCAGAGGGTTCATGGAACCACCTTCACAATTCTCTATTATTACACTACTGGCCATTAAAATTGCTACACCATGAAGGTGAAATGCTACAGACGCGAAATTTAACTGACTGGAAGAAGATGCTGTGATATGCAAATGATTAGCTTTTCAGAGCATTCACACAAACTTGGCGCCGGTGGCACATACATACACAAACAGCAGTTCACCAGCGTTGCCTGGTGAAACGTTGTTGTGATGCTTCGTGTAAGGAGGAGGAATGCATACCATCATGTTTCCGACTTTGATAAAGGTTGGATTGAAGCCTATCGCGATTGCGGTTTATCATATCGTGACATTGCTGCTCATGTTGGTCGAGATCCAATGACTGTTAGCAGAATATGGAATCAGTGGGTTCAAGAGGGTAATACGGGACGCCATGCTGGATCCCAACAGCCTCGTATCACTAGCAGTCGAGATGACAGGCATCATATCTGCATGGCTGTAACGGATCGTGCAGCCACGTCTCGATCCCTGAGTCAACAGATGGGGATGTTTCCAAGACAACAACCATCTGCACGAACAGTTCGATGATGTTTGCAGCAGCATGGGCTATCAGCTTGGAGACCATGGCTGTGGTTACCCCTGACGTCATAAATGTTGCACAATACCTTAAAAATCAAGCAATGCCTGCGATGGTGTACTCAATGACGTACCTGGGTGCACGAATGGAAAAACCTCTTTTTTTCGGATGAATCCAGGTTCTGTTTACATCATGGTGGTCGCATCCGTGTTTGGCGACATCGTGGTGAACACACATTGGAAGCATGTATTCGTCATCACCATTCTGGCGTACCACCCGGCGTGATGGTAAAGGTGCTATTGGTTACACGTCTCGGTCACCTGTTGTTCGCATTGACAGCACTTTGAACAGTGGACGTTACATTTCAGATGTGTTACGGCCCGTGGCTCTACCCTTCATTCGATCCCTGTGAAACCCTACAATTCAGCAGGATAATGCACAACCGCATATTGCAGGTCCTGTACGGGCCTTTCTGGATACAGAAGATGTTCGACTGCTGCCCTGGCCAGCACATTCTCCAGATCTCTCACCAATTAAAAACGTCTGGTCAATGGTGGCCGAGCAACTGGCTCGTCACAATACGCCAGTCACTACTGTTGATGAACTGTGGTATCGTGTTGAAGCTGCATGGGCAACTGTACGTGTACACACTGTAGGGAAGCAGCCTACTCACGCTGTAGTAAATTCACATCAGTTTCCATTGTGTGCCAGCCAGTCTGCTGTAACTAGCTCTGACGTCATAAATGTTGCGCAATACCTTAAAAATCAAGCAAATGACCTAAAACTTTTCTAGCATGTCAGGAATAATACTAAATTAATGTGTGTTAAATATCAGTTCGATAACTTCAGCCATTTTCGAAATTTGGACGTTTTTCTGAAAAAATCATTGGCGCAACAGAAAAGAGCTAGAGACTTCAAAATTTATATTTAGATTCATCTTTCATAATGATTTAATAAAAACAGTACTTTGGATTTCACAAATTAAGATTTTAGTGGAAATTCATGATTTTCTGGTTTTCATCTCAAAACTGAAGGAAGCAAGATATATTAAGTAGGCTAATAAATAAGGCTAGGATGTTTAGATTTAAATAGGTTGGAGGTCCGCTATGACTATGAAGATGTGAAAAGTTTCTTTTGAATACTTATAAAATTATAGCGATAGCGGATCTCAAAAGGGCCAGTTCAGAGCTCATCTACTGCGTGCAGGGCAATTAAATTAATTCTCTCGCCCAAAATATTTAACTTAGCCACGTCAAAATTTTATTATCAATACTTACCTGCGTGCTGAATGCACGTTTAAATTAAGAGCTTCATCGGCCATCAGCAAAAGAAGCTATAAATTATTATGTAACTTGAAGTGGTGCGTTACTAGCCCAGCAGCTAGTCGGGAGAGCCGATTTGATCAGGCGTTCCCTTAGTCGTCCGCACCGCGGCTATATATATAAGAACGCTGCGCGAGGAAGGAAGGCCCCAGTTCTCTCCAGACGCTGAATAACACGCCATCTGTGTCGGGAGTCGCGTCGCATCGGTATCACTGCTACAAACAGCCTCGGG
The DNA here is from genome assembly GCF_021461395.2 of Schistocerca americana. Lineage (NCBI taxonomy): Eukaryota > Metazoa > Arthropoda > Insecta > Orthoptera > Acrididae > Schistocerca > Schistocerca americana. The sequence goes on from NC_060130.1 coordinate 909,597,420, forward strand.
TGCCGTATTAAGTTACTAGAGATACGCGGAACCATGAAATCATTTCAAGTGAAGTGTTAATTCTGGGATGATTTTCATTAACTAGCTTCAGTTTGCGTATTGTCGTATTTTCACGTGCCGTCGCGGGACAGACATTCTACCAAATATTTAGCGTGGCGTTTGATGAAATATTTTCATCAAATTATGGCGAGCATTCTTTTTAACATTTAATTCGGACATTTATAGTTGCATCAGCGCATTAGACTCTGAACTGCTCTGTTAGTTAGGTTGTAGGGATACTTGTGTTTTTTATCAGTGAATTTCAGAATATACTCAACTATTTTGGAAAACCGTTTTTTGATTAGAAATCCCGGACAATCTCCTAATTTTTCAGAGCTATAAGCTGCAGCTATAATGGTATTCTCAGATGAAGTGGGCACTAGGATCTCTATTTACAGGCTTCACGTTTTGTTAAATCACTTTCTGGGTGCTAAAAAAGTAAATAGAGAGCCAGTGTTGAGAACGGCGAAAGACAGCATTAACAACATTCTAAAAGCCTGAAACGGATTCAACATTCAAACATTTGTATTGCAAGCATTTATACAGCAATTTAATTTTTTTACAAATAGTTCGCCGCCCCACAACACCATCCAATCTCTGTTTGACTCAATGCCTAGGCGTATCAAGGCCGTTATTACGGCCAGAGGTGGTTGTTCTGGGTACTGATTTCTCAGGATCTATGCACCCAAATTGCTTGAAAATGTAATCAAATGTCAGTTCCAGTATAATATATTTGTCAAATGAATACCCGTTTATCATCTGCATTTCTTCTTGGTGTAGCAATTTTAATGGCTAGTAGTGTACAATCTCGTATAGCGCGCGGAAAGAACAAACACCTACATCTTTCCGTACGAGCTCAGATGTTCCTTATTTTATCGTGGTGATCGTTCCTCCCTATGCAGGTCGGTGTCAACAAAATATTTTCGCATTCGGGGGAGAAAGTTGGCGATTGGAGTTTCGTGAGAAGATTCCATCGCAACAAAACGTGCCGCCTTTCTTTGAACTTTTTCGATATACTCTGTCAGTCCTATCTGGTAAGGATCCCACACCGCACAGCAGTATTCTAAAACGGGACAGACAAGCGTAGTGTAGGCAGTATCTCCTCAGTAGGTCTGTTACATTTTCTAAGCGTCCTGCCAATAAAACGCAGCAGTCTTTGGTTAGCCTTCCCCACTACATTTTCTGTGTGTTCCTTTCGATTTAAGTTGATCGTAATTGTAATACCTAGGTATTTAGCTGAATTTACGGCTTTTAGGTTAGACTGATTTATCGTGTAACCGAAGTTTAACGAGTTCCTTTTAGAATTCATGTGGATGACCTCACACTTTTCGTTATTTATGGTCAACTGCCACTTTTCGCACCATTCAGATACTTCTTTCAAATCGTTTTGCAGTTTGTTTTGATCTTCTGATGACTTTATTAGTCGATAAACGACAGCGTCATCTGCAAACACCGAGCGAGGTGGCGCAGTGGTTAGACACTGGACTCACATTCGGGAGGACGACGGTTCAATCCCGCGTCCGGCCATCCTGATTTAGGTTTTCCGTGATTTCCCTAAATCACTCCAGGTAAATGCCGGGTTGGTTCCTCTGAAAGGGCACGGCCGACTTCCTTCCCCATCCTTCCCTAATCCGATGAGACCGACGACCTCGCTGTCTGGTCTGCTTCCCCAAAACAACCGAAAACGGCTGCTCAGATAGTCTCCCAAATCGTTTATATAGATAAGGAACAGAAAAGGGCCTGTAACACTACCTTGAGAGACGCCAGAAATCACTTCCGTTTTACTCGATGACTTTCCGTCAATTACTACGAAGTACGAACTGTGACCTCTCTGACAGGAAATAACTGAGACGATATACCACAAGCACGCAATTTCACTACGAGCCGCTTGTGTGGTACAGTGTCAAAAGCCTTCCGGAAATCCTGAAATACAGAATCGATCTGAAATCCCTCGTCAATAGCACTCAACACTTCATGTGAATAAAGAGCTAGTTGTGTTTCACAGGAACGATGTTTTCTAAACCCATGTTGACTGTGTGTCAATAGACCGTTTTTGTTGTTGTTGAGGTAATTTATAATGTTCGAACACAATATATGTTCTAAAATTCTGCTGCATATCGATGTTAACAATATGGGCCAGTAATTTAGAGGATTACTCCTACTACCTTTCTTGAATATTGGAGTCACCTGTGCAACTTTCCAGTCTTTGGGTACGGACCTTTCGTCGAGCGAACGGTTGTACATGATTGTTAACTATGGCGCTAATGAATCAGCATACTCCGAAAGGAACCTAATTGGTATACAGTCTGGACCAGAAGACTTGCTTTTATTAAGTGATTTAAGTTGCTTCACTACTCCGAGGATAGTTACTTCTATGTTACTCATGTTGACAGCCGTTCTCGATTCGAAATCTAGAATATTTACTTCGTCTTCTTTTGTGAAGGCATTTCGGAAGGCTGTGTTTAGTAACTCTGCTTTGGTAACACTGTCTTCGATAGGATCTCCATTTCTATCACGCAGAGAAGGCACTGATTGTTTCTTGCCGCTAACATACTTCACATATGACCAGAATCTCTTTGTATTTTCTGCCAGGTTTCGAGACGAAGTTTCGTCGTGGAAACTGTTATAGGCATCTCGCATTGAAGTCCGCGCTAAATTTCGACCTTCTGTGAAAGATGGCCAATCTTGGGGATTTTGCATCTGTTTAAATTTGGCATGATTGTCTCGTTGTTTCTGCAACAGTGTTTTAATCCGTTTTGTGTACCAAGGAGGATCAGCTCCGTCGTTTGTTAATTTATTTGGTATAAATCTCTCAATTGCTGCCGATACTATCTCCTTGAATTGAAGCCACATCTGGTCTACACTTATATTATTAATTTGGAATGAGTGGAGACTGTCTCTCAGGAAGGCGTCAAGTGAAATTTTATCTTCTTCCGTGAACAATCACGTAATGAACACATTATTAATGTGATTTTGATTCATGTCCACAAGAAATCATCATTCTTCACACTAAAAAATCATACAGCCTGAAAAACTTGCGTGGTTGCTTTATTATCGTCCTATCTTATCCAAAATAAGAATGATGACTGCAGTATCCTGGATATTTCACGTTAAACAGCTCTTGATAATTTTCCACCCGGGTGTTAAGTGTTGCATAATACATCGCACCTGCTACTTATTGCCTCAGCCATTCATAAATACCGAAGTTCAGGTGGTGCCGTTCAGCGCGTTATGCAACTGTACCTATGATGTCACCTGCTCCAGCTGCACACATCAAGCCGGCCGCGGTGGTCTCGCGGTTCTAGGCGCGCAGTCCGGAACCGCGCGACTGCTACGGTCGCAGGTTCGAATCCTGCCTCGGGCATGGATGTGTGTGATGTCCTTAGGTTAGTTAGGTTTAAGTAGTTCTAAGTTCTAGGGGACTGATGACCACAAATGTTAAGTCCCATAGTGCTCAGAGCCATTTGAACCATTTTTTGCACACATCAAATGCGTTCCCCTACCCCACTCCAACGCGCTCCCGCAGTAGCGGCCACGTTTACTGCTGGTTGGCTCGAGAGGCGCGACGTACTGCATGCGCTCCATCTGTAAACACCACAAACATGTCGCACATAATAGATCGCAAAACCAGCCGAAATTTTTACATGATGTGTGCTTTCCTTCACCATTCTTACATGTATTTCTGGTATTTCATATTGGGAACAACGCTAAAAACTGAAGGTGAATGTAGTGTAATATCGAAAAAATTTCATTTCCATTTAATCGTGAAAACACCTGTGAAATTATGAAGCAGTCGTACAAAGAAATATGCATAATGTGCAATATACAAGTACAGTATCAAAATTAAGAAACATAGTATGAAAAATATAAATTCTCTGTAATGTGTATTTAATTCAGAACTTGGTTATAAACAATATTTCTAGTTGCATTTCCAGAAGTTGCAACACTGATTTGTAAATATCTCTATGGCAACAACTCTTCATAGCTATATAGATGGCTATTTTTTCGCCTACAGCCGTTTGCGCTTCGTAGTTGAAACCTGACAATAGCGCTGCCAGACATAATGGATTTCCTCAAGTTGACTTGATTGTAGGAAAGTGTTAGTGGTAAAGAATAAATGTATTGAAAATTCGTGCAAAATACGGCATTTTTTAAATATCTTAGTATCGATGACATCATATGTTTTGAACTGTGGAGTACACTCTAAGGCCCGTTTCACACTGGGACACTGGTGACGGTCACTGGCGACGTTCGCCGACAGAGATACATTCGTTTGAACTGGGGCGTTCACACCGGAACACTACATTGCCTCACCGAGCCACTGTGACCCAGCAGTGACTCACCCTCGCCACATCTGACGGACAAGGTCACTGTGTTCGCAGCACTCACCGCCGTACATGCATTAGTTTGAATTGGAGTGTTCACACTGGAACACTGATCACAGACCTAGCACTGCAGATTTGCCAACCGACAGGAAGTCATTTCTGAGACAGTGATGCGAAATATTCATAGTACATTATACTGTACACACTGTATTCATGAGTTTAGGTTTGATTAACACGGAAGATTTTGTAAGTGAAGTAGAAAGCCGTCCTGCTGTTTGGGATGTGAAAAGCGGTGACTATGGCAATAAACTGATGAAAACGAGTGCGTGACAAGAAATTGTAACGAAGTTGGTGCCCGATTTCAATAAGAAGAGCATGGATGAGAAAACAGAATTGGTAAGTTGTGTGTTTCTTTTTCAGATTTAATACCTTATTTTCCGAACCATAAAAGGCTAGCGAAATTTAGTTGCTACCCCTGTACAAGTCCATTTCACTAACTAATTAGTTGGCAATACCTGCGGTGTCGGACACCAGTGATCTGGAAGTGTTCACCACAGTCACCAGTGACCATCACTGGTGTCCATCAGCAGTGTCCCGGTGTGAAACGGGCCTAAGGGTAACAGGAGGAAGGAAAAAAAAGACGCACCATGAAGGAGTTAAGCAAACTGGTCACAAATTGATATTCATACGGGCATCGACAGAAAATGCAAAACTGTAAACTTCGGCGGCTGATGGACGAGTGTGTCATGCTACAGCGCAATTTCACCACACAGCTGGCAAGGATAGCAAATAGGCAACATGTCGATATAGGGGCATAAAATCTTTGCGAATTTGATTTCACGTGCTCAGTTGGACAGTAACTATGCCTCATAGGCAGGAGCGTTCACAATACACATATATATGCAGATGTTAGCATTTGAGAGAGGACGTGGGGTTGTGTTTAAAGAAGCTGCTTGGAGTAATTGGCGAATCACTCGGCATTTGAATAGGAGTGATGCACGAATTCGACGATGTATGGAGGACAGAGTGAACCGTGGCCGAACGCAGCGTCAAGAAGGAAGCAGTAGACCTAGAGAGTCGACTGAATGAGACGACCGAACAATCGTCAGACAGGCGCTTGTAGCCCTGGATTCATCATTACCGTCGATCCGACGTACAATTGGTGCTTCAGTGATCACTAGGACCATTAATAGGTGGGTCACAGAGAGGGGATTGAACTCACTGCGCCCTTTGCGCCGACTACTATTGACCTCTGTATACCAAGAAGCAAATCTGCGGTGCTGTCTGGGCTTCAGTGATCACTAGGACCATTAATAGGTGGGTCACAGAGAGGGGATTGAACTCACTGCGCCCTTTGCGCCGACTACTATTGACCTCTGTATACCAAGAAGCAAATCTGCGGTGCTGTCTGGGGTATTCGGCCTGGAATCTCATTGACTAGAAAATGGCTCAAATGGCTCTGAGCACTATGGGACTCAACTGCTGTGGTCATCAGTCCCCTAGAACTTAGAACTAATTAAACCTAACTAACCTAAGGACATCACACACATCCATGCCTGAGGCAGGATTCGAACCTGCGACCGTAGCAGCAGCGCGGCTCCGGACTGGAGCGCCTAGAACCGCTCATTGACTAGAGTAGAATTGTCTTCAGTGATGAGTCCTGCTTTGAACTGAGCCCCGATGACCAGCGAAGATGTGGCTGGAGATGCCCGGACTATGGCGCGGTACCAACCTGACAGTCGCCCACCATATGGCTCGACAGCCAGTCATATCATTTCATAGCAAGACCCCTTTGGTTGTCATCTTACACAACAGCGATATGTTGACGATATTCCAGGTCCCGTTTTGTTACCCTTCATGGCAAGCCATCCTGGGCTTACGTTTCAGTACGATAATTCCCGCCGGAAACGGCGAGAGTTTCTACTGCTTGTTTTTGTGCTTGCCAAACCATGTTTTGGCCAGCGAAGTCGTTGAATCTCTCCTCAATTCAGCATGTGTGGAGCATTATGGGCAGGGCCCTCGAAGCAGCTCGGGATTTTGATGATCTAACGCGGCAACTGGACAAATTTGGCACCATATCCGTCAGGAGGACATTCCATAACTCTATCAATCAACGCCAAGCCAAATAACTGCATGTATAAGGGCCAGAGATGGACCAACTCTCTTCTCTATTAACTTGCTTAATTTTGTGAAGCTCTTTCTCTTGAACAAATCAGCCAACTTTTCTGAAATTGTAATCATTCGTTTGTCTGTACGTGTACATCATAACTACCGATTTCCGTCCCATTCGGATGATTCCTTTGCGTTTCAAATAGAGGTAGTAGCAAAGAAGTGATAAATTTAAACGTCATGCACAACACTGCAGTTTTTCACGCATTTCATTGTTTATGATGTCATATCTCCTGAACTATGACAGCTAGGTGGTTCTTATCCACACAGCGATTGTTGTCTGACAGTAAGGGATATCTACATCTATAGATATAGATGATTACTCTGCAATTCACAACTAAGTGCTTGGCAGAGTGTTCATGGAGCCACCTTCAAGCTATTTTTCTGCCGTTCTACTCTCGAAGGGCATGCGGGAAAAACGAGCACTTAGATCTTTCTGTGCGAGCTCTTATTTCTGTCATTTTATCGTGATGATCATTTCTCCCTATGTAGGTGGGTGCCAAAAGAATATTTTCGCAAACGGAGGAGAAAGCTGATGATTCAAATTTCACGTGACGAAAAACACTTTTGTTTTAATGACTGACACCACAATTCACGTATCATGTCCGTGGCACTCTCTCTCCTGTTTCAAGATAATAAATAACAAGCTGCTCTTCTTTGATCTTTTTCGATGTCCTCCGTCAGTCCCATCTCATGTGTATCCCTTACTGCACAGCAGTACTCCAGAAGAGGGCAGACAAGCGTGGTGTAAAGCAGTCTCTTTAGTAGACCTGTTACACTTTCTAAGTGTTCTGCCAATAAATCACACCCGGGTTCGATTCCCGGCGGGGTCAGGGATTTTCTCTGCCTCGTGGTGACTGGGTGTTGTGTACTGTCCTTAGGTTAGTTAGGTTTAAGTAGTTCTAAGTTCTCGGGTGCTGATGACCATAGATGTTAAGTCCCATAGTGCTCAGAGCCAATAAATCACAGTCTTGGATTTGCTTTACCCACAATACTATTTATGTGATCGTTCCAATTTAAGTTATTTGTAATTGTAATCCCTAAGTATTTAGTTGAATTTATAGCCTTTAAATTTGTGTGATTTATCGTATTACCCAAATTTAACAGGTTTCTTTTTGTACGCATGTGGATGACTTTACACTTTTCATTATTTGCGGTCAGTTGCCACTTTTCGCGCCATACAGATATCTTGTGCAGAAACCAAGTTTTGTTGAAGTCTGTCCACTACACGCATTTTTGTAATATATATGGCTTAGTCTGGGTATGTATTTATTCCAATCTTATATTAGTCCATTTTCTCCTTCCAGTTGGGTGCGGTGTGATGGAGTCGCAAATAGCGCTTGCATACCACGTTCCTTAGTCGAATGACTTTCAAAGTTCATTGAGTTTATCCCGAGGTTGTATCGTTGGCTGTTAATACACACATTTCTACAATCACCATCACAGTATTGCACACATCATTGATTTTCGGTCAGTATTATTTGGTATCAATGCATCCAGTTATTGACGAGGTAATATTATACTTAGTATTAGTGCTGGGTTGAGCATCATCTTTATAAAGTATATGTATTTGTGTAAAGGAAATGTCTAAGTGCTATTATAGGAAGGGTATGGATTTGACTTGGAGTACTGTGATAGCGAAGGGAAGAGTATGTCTAGTCGTAAGAAAGGTACAGCTATTTCCAGAGCTACAGCAGTCAACAGAGTGTATTTCCGATTCATCGCTCATTGCCGAATACCGTTCAGTTGAGACCGCGATTGTAACGTTTAATTGTAAGTGTAATGGTAGAAGATATGTGTGAGAGGTTTTCTAGAATGTGTTCGTGTATGCAAAGTCTGCGGTGGTATTGATTCGCGTTCCTATGTTAACGGTAGCAGTCTTCCGAATGCAGAGGCCTGTTGGAGTGTAGGAATGTATCAGAGTTAACTTTACCATCCACTAGACGACCGAATAGCGAACTAATACTTAATATCTGTTGGGCGGCTTTCGTGATCAAGTGTAACTTTGAGAAGATGGTGGTTTGTGGTGGAGCGTTATTCCCCCTCCCCCCCCCCCCCCCCATGTAAATTGCTCGGTCACTGCTTCTGCACATTTGACTCCTTTATTTAGTAGAGGGAAGATCGATTGTGGTGTGTTGGACACACGTTTGCTTGTTCTGTAGACATGGGAAAGACCTTACTTGACTTGTAAACAGTATTGATCATCTGGAATCTGTTACATCACCGACTTTGGTATTCGAGAGTGCAAATATCAGTTTACGCTATTTCTTTCTAGTTACTCAGTAGTCTAGAGGACGCTCCACATAGCTAAAGTTTCGGCTTTGTAGGGGAATAATTTCGAGTCTATATCTTGGGATTTATGTTGCGCGAGCGATCGGGAGGCAACTGCTGTGTGCTTGATATCGAGAAATACGGCGATAATGAAATAATGTTATCGTGAAAATAAGTGTGTTCTTGTAATCGACGACTCTGGAGATAGGTGTAGAAAGGCAAGCAAGCAGACAGAGGTTCGGACTAGAAACAGTAGGGCGTTTGTATCGATGGGGAAAGGAACCTGTCTTGGCACATCAGTTCTGAGAGTGACTTCGGTGCGCTGACGTAAAAGAGATGATTTTGCACGGTGGGGGATATGAATTGCATGTTTACTAGATCGTGACGGTACTCGGTGATATATTGTCGGGATGGAGATCGGTTTCACGGTCCAATATCCTTGCGAGTCTCGTATGTATTTGATGATGTGTAGACAACTTTGTGAGGTTTAGTTATCGGTGCAGTATGGTGATCAGTGTAAAATAGTTTATTACCACTGAATGTCGTGTCTATAGAATGACAGAAAAGGCTGACAGTGCTTCCCTATCGGTGTCAGACTGTAGCAGCAATTGTAATATTTAATTGTAGTTATACTGGTAAATATCTTCCTGGCTTCGAATATTCTTCTGAGTTTAGTATGTATTTTACGATCTGTAGACAACTTTGCGGGTTTCACTGCCGTTGCAAAATGGTGATCAGTGTAAAATAGCTTATTACCGCTGAGTGTAGCGTCTGTAGAAGAAAGAACAGATTGGGGGCGTATAGATTGAGGGAACTGTCGGCGCAATTTAGCAATTTGTGCAAAATAACCAATAGAAAGCCCCTGAAAGAAAAGGTGGATGGTGCTTTGATACCGGCGGCGTTAGTAGTTCGACTGGTAAATTCGTTAAGAGCGAATCGGAATGCTAGATTGATTGTGGTGGGATATAGGAGCGGTGAGAACATTTGCGTATGTTGAGAGCATGAAGGCTATCACGTTATGTCTGGGAGAAAGACTGGATTCGGCGGTATTTTCGTAAACAGGTTCTGTTAGGGTAGGAATTTTCGCGCATAAAGCTGAGACAACAAGAAAGCGAGTGTTAACTGTTTCTGGGACAATATAAAATTACGAAGAGCAGGATTTGGCTGATTTTTTTCCAAAAACCATGTGACGTAAGAATAAGATTCAGAATGTTTTAGATGGCGAGGTGTCAGTCAAGCTGGGGGCAGGTACGTGTGGCTGAATGCGTGTCAACACGCTTTGTGCTAGTCTGTCTTCAATGGTAAAGACAAGTGGCGCCTCGAATATGAGACTGGCGTGAACGCGCTTTGGAATGCTATAACATCAGTATAACCGTTACTGTATAGAGGCATGCAACTTTCACTGGTGTTCGACGACGCCAGCTTATGGGCTGTGATGGAGCGCGCGGGACCCGAGCTGTGGCCACCTCACTTCGCGCGGCCCTAAATGGACGTCTGTGTGTGCTTTGACAGCTGACGGCAGTGTCGACTGCAAATGCGCGGGAACGAGATTCCAGCGTTTGCGCTCTGTAAATATGTTTTCGCTCCTGCCCGATCGCTACATCATAGGCGTCTAGGTGAACACGCATTTGGATAGGAATTTCTCAGAAATGAAGTATGAATGAGATGTCGCCACTTGCTGAACCCCGGCGGGTGCCTGTGCGTGGTTTGACAGCTAACGGCCGTGCCACGTCGTTGGGCTTGTCTATGCTCTCTACTGGACAGGGGTTGGCGTAGGGTGCTTCTAAGCGTTGATTGAATTATTTTGCAAGAGGTGTGTAGGCTGTGCTATGAGTTATTTTGGACAGTTTACGATTACTGAGCGTGTCTAGACGTACCTGTGCTGAATTATTTGGGAGGAGTATGAGCCGGTCGGTGTGACCGAGCGGTTCTAGGCGCTTCAGTCGAGAACTGCGTGACCGCTACGGTCACAGGTTCGAATCCTGCCTCAGGCATCGATGTGTGTGGTGTCCTTAGGTTAGTTAGGTTTAAATAGTTCTAAGTTCTAGGGGACTGATTACCTCAGATGTTAAGTCCCATAGTGCTCAGAGCCATTTGAACCATTTGAGGAGTATGAATGTCTGTAACTAAATTATTTGCGTAAATAAGGAGTTGTTTGCATGTCTGCAGACTGTGTATTGTGAGCGCAAGCATAAGATGGAGAGTGTTTTCCCTCAGTGTGATAAATATATTCGATCTATAAATAAAATATTCGAAAGTAAATAGAGGGGACTCCTTCCTTACTCTCCCCAGCAGCCTATCGCAACCATATTAATTTTAGCATAATTCTCGTCCCTACAGACCACCATCTGGGATTAGGTCATTGGAGGGATGACAGTACGATCTGATGGCAGTAGTGTGTACTATGTCAGTTGGTCAGTAAAGCTCGTGGTGGAGACACTGCCTGCAAAATAAAGACTTGTGTTCAGATCTGTTTTCGTGTCATTTCGCCCCACCACCTGGGATGACGTCATGTGCTGTGCACGTTAGTACACATTAGTGCACGTTAGTACACGTTAGCCCGCCAACATGGGTCGGTAAGGGGGCGTGGTGCTGGGTTGAGGATGGCAGTGGAGACTTTAACTATTTGATTCCAAATTCAGGTGGGTGTCTCATTGGGGAAAATTGATTCCAAGTCCAAGTCGAATCATGTAACTAATGCAGTAGCCAATAGGAGTGCAACATTCTAGGGGTGGTAGGTGCTATGTCATGAATGCACACCACACTGATAGTGGGAAAATGTGGAACTTTTCATTTGATCATTGAATATTGAAATTGTAAATTGACATGTTGAATATGATTAAAATTGAAATGGAATTAAGTACTTCAGTAATTGATAGGTTAGATGCGCCATGTGGGTGTTACTTTAGTTAGCATATATACAGACGACTATGTCCAGCGTGTGTATGGAGGTGGCGGCCGAGGGTGTGTGACATAGGTGGTCGGAGATGATATTAATGCTATTCAAATTTTGTATGGTAAAATATCACCACAACCTACTAAATCAAATGGTTCAAATGGCTCTGAGCACTATGGGACTTAACTTCTGAGGTCATCAGTCCCCTCGAACTTAGAACTACTAAAACCTAACTAACCTAAGGACACCACACACATCCATGCCCAGGGCAGGATTCGAACCTGCGACCGTAGCGGTCGTGTGGTTCCAGACTGAAGCGCCTAGAACCGCTTGGCCACTCCGGCCAGCACCACAACCTACTACACCAAAAATAAGTGTAAGCTTACCTACATGATCTACACCCCAGTTGAACCGTTATGTCAAAGTAAAAATATAGATCACTTATTGTTTCTGAATGGGAATGTATATATTTTTTATGAAAAGTGGATGACATAGCTGATAATGAGACAATACCAAATTCACAACTAATAACAAATTGGTTAACATTTTTACCTCAAAATTTACGAAGTATAAATGGTATATATCAGAGACCTAGTGGTGAAATTGTAATAATTGTTGACAACATTACCTATATGATGCATCTGCTCACATTACAACTATTTTCAGGATTTCCGAAAACAATATCAATTACTGGATTACGACAGAATTTTAAATTAAATGGTATAGTAAATACATACTCAGGTAAATCGATTTTGATCTTTAATGAGTTTTTCTTTGCTGAGTATAATGAGTGTAATTTTAAGTATAAAGTATGTGGTGTTATAAGTAGGCAATTTTCAGGATTATCAACACATATAAATTCTGTATTTTGATACATTAATGGTTTGTTGTATTATTTCAAAGGTGATACATTTAATGAATATAATGAAATCACAAAAAAGGTAATTGGGGCTGGGACAACTGATTTATCACTATTTGCAATAAATTGCTCATTAATACCACAGCTAATAAATACACTAAAAATATTATATAAAAGCTAGAAAATTTCCATTACAAGTAGACAACATAAATGGACAACAATACTGGAGAATTTTCCCTATATAAATGGAGACTTTAAACGTAAATCAATTAAAAGCTAAAGCAAAACAACTAGGATAAAAGATTATTCTAAACTGAGATAGCAACAACTCATTGATCTTATTCAAAATTTTAATAGCAAAAACAATGAAAAGCCTAATTGTACTCTAAAAGACCTAAAAGCTAAAGCAAACAGCTAAGATTAAAAGGTTATTTTAATTGGGAGAAAAACTTTTTGAACTTATAAAGAATAATAATGGTAAATATCTTATGTGTAAAAATTTAAATTTAGATCAATTAAGTAAATTGTATTCAAGAAATGATACATACACTACTACCATTGCTGAGTATATTAATAATAATTCATTTGATGAAGTTGATTGGGAAAATATATCAAGTAAGCAACTATTGTCTGAAAACCTTATAAGAGAATTTCAGGACAAATTAGATTGGCTTGTAATATCATGTTCCCATAACTTATCAGATGATTTAATTACTGTATTTAAAGACAAATTATCTTGGATATTTGTATTAAGTTGTCAGATACTATCTCAAAATTGTATAAGATAATTTAAAAACGAAGTTGATTGGGAAATTTTATCACAGTTTCAGAAATTCTCTCTAGATTTTATAAGAAAATTTCAGGACAAAGTAGATTGGCATGTAATATCATATTGCCAGGAATTATCTGATGATTTTATAAGAGAATTTAAAGATAAAGTTGTTTGGGAAATTATATCAGCATTACAAAATTATCTGAAGATTTTATAAGAGAATTTAAAGACAAAGTGGACTTCACAGAAATATCATTTTCTCAAAAATTGTCTGAAGATTTTATAAGAGAATTTCTGGACAAATTGGACTGGAATGATATATCATTTCATCACAAATTATCTGATGATTTTATTATAGAATTTAAAGATAAAGTTAATTGTTATTACATTTTAAAACGCCAAAAACTCTCTGAACCCTTTATATGAAAACCAACACAATGTTATAAATTAATTGATTCTTCAGAAGCTGATTGTGCTATATGTTTAACTGATTATGATTGCTGTTTTGTGAAAACTATATGCAATCATGTATTTCATAAAGAATGTGTTGATAAATGGTTTGTAGATAATTCTACTTGCCCAATTTGTAGAACTGTTGTCAAAATAATTTGAATTTTAGGTAGACAACAAAAATGGATAACAAATATTTAAATTTTTTATATAGTCGATGGATAACAACATAGTACAGAAGTGTACTAAATGTAGTATCTCAAAGGATATAAATGTATTTGGAAAGAAGTTAGGTAAACCAAGATAAATTGGTAAAAAGTGTGTGAATCAAGAACCAAAAAATAGATATCCTCCTAACAAAAATTAAACCATACAGCAATTGGGAAAAATATTTCACTAAGAAACTCTATAATATCATGAACATTGACCACAACTGTACAATAGTACAGATGTTTGATGGTACTGATATGGAAAGAATAACAGAATTATTTCTAGTGTTTACTCGGCATTATAAAGGAAAAGCTTTACCATATAATAATGTCATTGCTAAGATAGCTGATTTTTAAATATCGATCATAGAATCGAAATTAAAGACATAAAAAGAAAGGTTAAACTGTGGCAAGAATTTCTAGATATGAAACCATTAGTGAAAATTCAAGATTAGTTTTTTTATATATATAAGTGTAGAAAAATCAACTTGTAGCAAATCTCAATAATATCACTAAATGTATACGTTTAATAAAATAAAGAGAGCTCGATACAACTCAATCATGAAATTACAAATGTAGATGAATGTGAATACAAAATATGGCTATAAAACCTTCTTGATGCTAGATGATAAGATTAAAATTATCCTACCAAACAAGTATGCTAAAGTGGTAAGTTGGAAAGATAATAATACAATTGTTGGAATAAAAATGAAGTACAAAAGTATGACTAATGATACTCATGATATAGATTTTTATGTATAATAAATGGATACAACCAGGAAATGTAGTCGATGCAAAAATGATAAAAATATTGAAGAATTACACTTTGATAAATATCAAAAACATGGTCATCGCAATATGTGTATCAATGTGCTTTTTCCTATGCTAAAAATATTATGAGAATGATGAGAATAAATTATTTGAAGAAGTTGCATGTGAGTGTTGTAGATATGTAGCTAGGTGTAAACTTAAATGACATGAAAAGTCATAAATTCATAATAAACTCATGAAGACATAAAATTGTGAATAATAATTGTATATATAAATAGACAACAAAAAATAATATTTTTCCGTTTATAAATAGTTATCTGAAATGAAGATTAAAGAGCTCAAAGCTTTAGCTGAATGGGTACTCCAAATTAAACAAAAATGAATTGACATAGTTTATTGAAAAAGGAAGATCAACTACAACTAGCAGTATGAGTTTAACTAATCTCAAAGACATAGCTAAAAGTTTTGGTATTAAACGCTATAGCAATTTAAAGAAATCAGAATTACTTAATTTAATCATGTTATACGAATTTCCTTTTCAAAATGAATTGTTTCAACAACCTATATCAAAACAAAACGACTAGCTAATATAAATTACTTTTACAAATTTGATGCTGAAGTCTTTGAAAAACCTATACCAGAAAGAAAAGAGGAAATAGTAAGATTAGATCAAATATTCCCATTCGGTAATAAACTATTTGAGCAAAAAATAGATGATAAAAAATAAAAAAGGTGTATTTGAAATTAAAGAAATTAGATAAGATTTAGTAAAAAATTTAAAGCTTCATCTGTTGTTTACAAAATGTTTTTTAATGATGATCGTATTAGTAAACTCAATACAATTAATGAAAAAACAGATTATATAACAAAACCACTTAATGCTATGGCTCATGTAGCCTAAAAAAACTAATTTCAGAACTGGAGATTAACTAAATATAACAGTAAAAAATCCAAATTTATCTAATACAATATCTACAGGATATAAAGCCTCAAATAATACTAAACAAGCTGTTCAAGTTTTGTGTAATAGACTCAGAGATATATTAACATCTGATGAGACTATCGATATAGCAAATATCTCTTTTAATATTCAAATGTTAGCAATTCCTAGAGGTAGTAAAGGTAGTAAAATAGTAAATTCTTCTGATGACGAAAGAACTAAAAGATCAATTACAAGAGTTGACAATAATGATAATTTATGTTGTCCTAGAGCAATAACAGTTGCATTAACGTATCATACAAATTGTATCTTAGGTAGAGAGTTAACTACAGGTGAGATTAAGAAAATTAGAGCAGGAGATAAATATAAATTACAAAAGTACTAACTATGTAACCTATTAAGAGATTATAACGAAGAAGGATTTACACTAGAGGATATTAGATGTGTTGAAGAATTAGTAGATATTCAAATAAATATTGTATGTGCTGAAAATTTCAACTCAGTTATCTATTGTGGCGTTGATAAAGAAATAAAGATATATTTGTATAAAAAATCAAAACAATTTTGATTAATAGCATGTCATCATTCTTAGGATCATCTTATCATTGTGGTATATGTAACAAAGTATATAAAAACAAAAATCGACACAAATATAAAAAGCAAAAAAAAAACGTGTATATTTCCCAAACAGCAAGGAACACAATACAATAGAAAATAAAGTATATTGTGAAAAATGTAATAGATATTGTTGTAATCGAGAATGTTTAAACAATCATCAAGCAGTCTGTGATACAGTATATAATTGTGAAGAGTGTAAAAAGAGTTGTTTGAGATCTGAAGAACATAAATGTGGTTTTGAAAATTGTAGGAATTGCCATCTTGAAGTTGAAATTAAAACACAAAATACATCAGAATTTTAGTAAAAATGGTTGTAATGTTAATTAATATGTATTTCAATGTGAAGAATGCTATAATGTAGTTACAGGCAATGTTCAAATGTTGTGAAAATGGTAATCCAATGAAAATTGATTGTTCTTATACAGAAAAATATATGTGGTTTGATTATGAAGCTGATCAAGAAACAGGAACACATCATCCAAATCTGATAATAGTACACAGTTTTAATGGTGATACTGTTTATAGATATAAGACCAATGATGACTTCTGCAAGTGGATGATATCTAATAAGCATAAAGATCATACTTTTATAGCTCATAATGCTGAAAGTTATGATACACAGTTTGTTTTGAAGTATTGAGTTGAAAATACAATAAAACCATATACCATCTACAAAGGTACAAAATTAATGTTGTTAGAAATAAAGCAATTAGGTTTGAAAATTATAGATAGTAGTAATTTTGTACTAGGAGTTTCTAAAAACATTTGATTTGAAACAATTAAAGAAAGGTTACTTTCCACATTTATTCTATACACAAGAGAATGAAAATTACATAGCTCCAATTCCTGGTAGCAAATATTATTGTGTTGATACAGTGAAACAAAAAGTTAGAGAAGAGTTTCACAAATGGCATAGTCAAACAGTCAAAGAAAATTATGTTTTCAATATGAGAAAAGAAATTAAAGAATACTGTACCTCTAATGCAGATATATTAAGAAGAGGGTGTTTAGAATTAAGAAAACAATTTCTAGAAATTGCTAACATCGATCCCTTCTGTTATTTAACAATTTCTGGAGTTTGTATGACTATATATAGATCTAAATATTTACCTAGAAGAATTATCGCAGTAATAGATAAAGAGCAAAAGGAGAATTGTAATAAAGAATGTATAGCATGGTTAAATAGTTTAAATAATGTTAATATTCAACATGCTCTTAAAGGTGAAGAAATAAATATAGTTGGAGCAAAAGTAAATGGCTTTGATAAATAAAACAATACTGTTTATCAATATCATGGATGCTTTTGGCATAACTGTAAAAATGTTTTAAAAATGAAACAATTAAAATCAAGAATAAATGGATGATTTATATGAAAAGACTTTGGGAAGGAGCGCAGAAATACGAAATGCTGGATACAGTCTGGTAGCAATGTGGGAATGTGATTGGGTTAAATCAGAAAATCAAACAGCTACCTGAAATTATAGAGCCTTTGAATCCAAGAGATGCTTTTTATGGTGGTCGTACAAAAGAGATAAAATTACGAGCTAAATCAGATGGAGTTAACACTAAAATAAGATATATTGATGTCATAGTCTTTATCCAACTGTTCAATATTATGATTATTATCCTGTACGACATCCAACAAAAATATATAAACCACAATACTATAGTAAAAATGGTATGGATTAATAAAATGTAAAATATTAGCACCTAGGTAATTCTACCATCCCGTTTTCCAGTACGAATAAAAATCGTTAAAAATGAAAAGTTCTTGTTTCCATTGTGTATAAAACGTGTAGAAGAAAAAATGAATGAATGTCATCATAATAATGATGAAAGAAGTTTTATTGGTACTTGGACAACTAACGAAGTAAATAAAGCAATAGAAAAAGGATATAAATTATAGAAATATATGAAGTGTGTAATTTTAGAAATAAAAGCATCTTTAAAAATTATGTGAAAGACTTTAAGAAAATAAAATTAGAAACCAGTCCACATAATTTCAAAGACAATAAGGAGTATAAAAATATGTGAAAGAAAAAATGGATATTGAATTAGATCTTAATCATATAAAATCAAATCCAGGAAAAAGAGCTGTTTCTAAGATATGTCTTCTTTCATTATGGGGAAAATTTGGACAACATAAAAATATGAGTAAAACTGAGTATGTTACAGATTTACAAAAATTCTATGAATTATTATTAGATGACTGATTAGATAAAATGGATACAAATGTTATTAATAACAATATGATTCAGATTAACAACAATTTCAAGGATTATTATGTGGAAAATAGCACAGCTACTAATATTTTAATACCAGCATTTACTACATCAAATGCAACACTTGTATATGAAATGATAGATAAACTAGGGGAATATGTGTTTATTTTGATACTGATTCTACAGTGTATATTGACAATGGCATAAATACAATAGAGATATGTTTTATGTTAGGAAAGTTGACAGATGAGTTAGGAAATAATAAATGAGGTACAAGCTGGGCTTCAACTAGTCCTAAAAGTTATTATTATGAAACAAATGATGAATGCTCTGTAACAAAGATAAAATAATTTACGTTAAACTATAAGAATCTTCAAATTTGAATGGTGATACTATGATAAGATTAATCGAAAATGAAGTAAAAGAAAAGGCACAATTAGAATACAATCAGATAATTAGAGATGTAAAAACTAAAAATTTAATAAACAAAGACGTTAAAAAAGGATTCTCATTTCAGTACAATATAAGAGTAGTTCTAGAAAATTATGATACTCTTCCATATGGATATTAATTGAAAATCTGTAAATATGTAATTAATTGTATATAAATAACGCTTTAGCATTGTTTCCTTTTTAATCGTTTTCCAAACAACCGCTACTGTGCTCAACATACCCATATACTACTAACAGGGGAAAGAAGTACAGTAGAAGAAGAATGGGTAGCTTTGAGAGATGGAATACTGAAGGCAGCTGAGGATCAAGTAAGTAAAAAGACGAGAGTTAGATGAAATCCTTGGGTAACAGAACAGATATTCAATTTAATTGATGAAATCAAAAAATATAAAAATGCAGTAAATGAAGCAGACAAAAAGGAATACAAACATCTCAAAAATGTGATCGACTGAAGTGCAATATTGTTAACGAGGGATGGCTACAGGACAAATGTAAGGATGGAGAGACATATATCACTAGGGGTTAGATAGATTTCTGAACTAACAATTTAATAAATCCCAGCTGCAAAATACTAACACAAAATGTGTACAGACGAATGGAAAAACTGGTAGAAGCCGACCTCAGGGAAGATCAGGTTGGATTCCATTGATATGTTGGAACCCGTGAGGCAATACTGACCCTCTGACTTATGGTAGAAGATAGATTAAGGAAAGGCAAACCTACGTATCTAGCATTTGTAGACTCAGAGAATGCTTTCGACAATGTTCACTGGAATACTCTCTTTCAAATTCTGAAGGTGGCATGGGTAAAATACAGAGAACAAAAAGCTATTTACAATTTGTACAGAAAGCAGGTGGCAGTTACAAGAGTCGAGGGGCACGAAAGAGAAGCAGTGGCTGAGAAGGGAGTGAGACAGGGTTGTAGTCTATCTCCAATGTTATTCAATCTGTATTTTGAGCAAGCAGTAAAGGAAACAAAAGGAAAATTTGGAGTAGGAGCTAAAATCCATGGAGAAGAAATAAAAACTTTGAGGGTTGCAGACGACATTGTAATTCCTTCAGAGACAGCAAATAACCAGGAAGAGCAGTTGACCGGAATGGACAGTGTCGTGAAAGGAGTATATAAGACGAACATCAACAAAGCAAAACAAGGATAGTGGAATGTAGTCGAATTAAATCAGGCGATGCTGAGGGAATTATATTAGGAAATGAGACACTTAAAGTGGTAGATGAGTTTTGCTATTTGTGGAGCAATGGTCACAGTAGAGAGGATATAAAATGTAGACTGGTAATGGCAAGGAAAGCGTTTCTGAAGAAGAGAAATTTGGTAACATTGAGTATAGATTTAAGTGTCAGGAATTTGTTGCTGAAAGTATTTGTATGGATGTGAAACATGGATGATAATTACTTTCGACAATAAGAGAGTATAAGATTTCGAAACGGGGTGCTGCAGAAGAATGCTGAAGATTAGATCGGATCATCATCAATGAGGAGGTACTGAATAGAATTGGAGAGAAGAGGAATTTGTCGCACAACTTGGCTAGAAGAAGGGATAGGTTGATAGGACGCGTTCTGAGACATCAAGGGATCATCAGTTTAGTATTGGTGGGAAGTGCAAAGGGTGAAAATCGTAGAGGGAGACCAAGGTATGAATACTCAAAACGTCTTTAGAAGGATGCAGGTTGCAGTAGTTCCTCAGAGATGAAGAAGTTTGCACAGGATAGAGTAGCATGGAGAGCAGCATCAAACCAGTCTCCTGACAGAAGATCACAGCAGCAACAACAACATTTTTCTTCCTATCTTTCTTTTTCTTTTTGGAATGTGTTTGTGTCATCTTTAATCTGCACCAATTGCCAACTATCAAGGGCGGCCATACCTGGGGGAAAGGGGCCGCACTGCACCCCTCCTCCCCCTCCCCGACACTCAAGGAAATGAAAATAAAGTACTGTAATCAGGTGTTTTTCTTTAAATTAAATGATTTAGAAGTCGGTATTATGCAGGTTTTTAAGAGGGCTGCAAGTGGAACTTTTGTATGGCTATGTACAAGTCACCATTCATTTTCCAAGATATTAAAAATTCTT